>NW_018164729.1:1072848-1105072 GCF_001263595.1 Phalaenopsis equestris | reverse complement strand
AAAAAAAAAAAAGTTGACCGACAACAATATATCCAAAAGATAATTTCACAACAAACAATGTTCTTCAAATTGTGTATACAAAAATACTTGCCCAAGATAAGAAGTATAGCTTCAGATAAAAAAAAAAGAATGGAAAAGAACTTTTAATAAGTTGAGAGAAGACTTTGTAGGGATGGATAGAGCAAGGATGATGACGATGATGTCACATGTGGAAGGAAGGAGAGAACATTAGACCACACAATAACAAAAATGGATTTAATAAAATAATTATACTTACACTTTAAGTCTCATGCCCAGATCTTGCAAATAAGTGCAATATGATTTCCGAAAATATGCCTCTTTCTTCAGATCAATGCCATCTCTCCTTGATGGAGAGTTTTCTTCAATTTCCTTCCTGGAAAAATACCATCTGGCTAGATAATCTTCAGATTCCTCCTTAATACTATTCTCTGGTCCATTTTTTACTGCTCCATGGTGTGAAGAATCTCCCAGTACATATCCAGCCATTTAAATTTAATATTTCGAGCTACTTACAGCAGACGCCACCCAAGTCAAACTTTTCCCACGGGTACCAATGAGAACTGAGAATTTTGCATTCACAAATAAGAAAATAATAATTAACAACAGAATTTATCATAAATTGGCAATATTTCATTTTCAAGATTGACAGATTAATAAAAATAAAAATGTAAAAAAAATGAAATAAATGAGCCAGGTAAGGTAGCACAAAAGATAATGCTTAGTAGTCCAGGACCGAAAATCAGGAAAAATACT
This sequence comes from Phalaenopsis equestris, assembly GCF_001263595.1. Classification (NCBI taxonomy): domain Eukaryota; kingdom Viridiplantae; phylum Streptophyta; class Magnoliopsida; order Asparagales; family Orchidaceae; genus Phalaenopsis; species Phalaenopsis equestris. The sequence continues at coordinate 1,104,298 of NW_018164729.1, read as the reverse complement.
TATAGCAGCATAATGCTAATATTATCATTTAGACATTCAGATTCAGGGAGAGCTGAGAAATATTTATAAAATAAGACCGACCATCATACATGCACAGAAACAAACAAATTCCTGAATACTTGAATGATAGTATAATAAAACAGAAGCATTATTGAATTTCTCGTAGGCATGTTCGCAATAGAAATTAGAACTCTGGTACAAAACAAAAGCTGAACCATGAACACACATTCATAAATTAACCGATCGATATACATATTTACATTAAAAAAATATAAATCGGTTTTAACTTTTATATCACAAAACAAAAAATAAATAGGTTACTAATGCTCAAACCAAGAAAGAGTATCACTTAAATGTTTTAAGCATAATAAGAATGCTGGAGAAAACTTTAAGAAAAAACGCACGAGAAAAAGGGACTGCGATCGTATAGAATATGAACATAATCCATCTTCGGAAAAATGAACATGACTAAGTAAAAATTCAAAAATAACAAGTAGATAGCAACAACAGAGTTCCCAGACAGTGATCCCTATACTAGAGAGTATGCAGAATGCAAAATAAATAGCAAAGAAAAAGGCTTTCTAGAAGCCCTCCTTCAGAAAATATGAACAGTAGCATATTGCCAATTAGATGAGACAAAACCACATAAACATTGCAGAACTTGAGCGACGAACATATAAATTAAGTCCGAAAATGTTTTCAATTTAAAATATCATTTTATTTCGAAGATTGTTTGTATTTAAATATATATATATATATATAATATTATAATTTAGAAAATAATATTTTAATTTTTGAAAAGAGACCGCATGGACCTCACATATTTGATAGTCTAGATGGTTGAGCACGATACCACAAGTAGTACTCTATCCCGAAAAATATGCATACAATTTGTTGGTAAGCTTAACACCTAAACTAAAAGATTTGTGACATTTGTTTGGTCCGCGAAACTTTTTTTATAAGCCGACAAATTCCCCTATTTAATACGGGAGATTAAATAGGATTTATATTAACCTGGGTTCTTAATCTCTTACATTTCCTATAAAGGCAAGCCCCTGTAGTTAATTATATCTTAAATGATTGAAATCACTTAAGAAGACTCACGATTAAGATCGGTGGTTTTGTCTTCAAGATTGCAAAGTTTAGGTTTCCAATGTTAAATGTGAGTAAATCAAAGGGGAATGTTTCAAAAGAGGAACAGTTATTTTTAGGAGTCAATAAAGTGAAAGGTGGGGGATGTCGCAGATCCGGGGAGAACCACGGTGACTTCCCAACTATCCTACGATTGGACATTAACTCTAAAGAGACATCCTAGATATCGCTATCGTGGTCTCGATCGTCGCTCCCCATCAGTTTGCTTCCACGCTCCGCTTCTTGGAAAGACTACTCTAAGCTCTCTAACATATCGATTATAAGTTCGGGGTTGTGGTGTGTATAAATGTATAGTTATTGGGTCAGGAGCTCGCTGTGGGGTACCTCTTAAACCAGGTGTCCTATTGTCCTCTAACCTAAAAATCTCTTGTAAGCCTATAGAAACAACAAGGATTATAAAAGGGAACATGTTACGAAACACAGTAAATAGTAAACAGTAATACTACAGACATGAACTATGTGTATATGCAGTAAAGTGTGCAATAGTGAAAGTAAACACTGTAAATATAAAACAAACTTGTATACCTAGTAGGTCGGCGGCTCCTGAAAAACTCGAGAAAAAGCGGCAGATGACCTAGGTAACTCGAAGAAAACCGTCGAAAACACGAGAATAATTCAAAGAAAATCACGAGTGTTCTACAAAGATTTCGATAAAATCGTAGGAAACACACAAAAAACCGAAGAAAAAAATAAAACCGTACGCATTCGGGTCGGGCTAGGCTCAACTTTAGGTATTCTCGAGGGACTCTGAAGGCAACTATCGGTCATTCGTATGTACAAAGCCCGACATTCAACTTGAAAGGTGTCCTACTATACCAACTTAAGAGAATACTCCTTAGCCTAGTACCGACAATTGAAAAACGGACAATCGAATTTTATTACTTTAAATTTATATTTTTCAGCATGCATATAGCTTTCATGCGTATAAGAGAAAATAATATCTATCTTTTTAGTCAAAATACTTTTGTAAATGGTATATCTGTAATTATAATTTTTTTTATAAAATATGATTTTCCACAAGTCGATCGCACCATCGGGCTAGGACCACCAACAACCTAAGAGAGCAAGTGTGTCTGCTAGTCTGGTGTCGGTGAATAATATTGTCATCCTACATTTCACCAGATCCCTGGATTGGGTTCTGAAATCGTAAGATGGAATATTATTTCACTATACCACCGAATGTCTTTATCATCAAGGCCTAAAACCCCAAAAAGAACCATCCAACTTACGGTATTGCTTGATTGTTTCATATATAGCCGAAACTATATATGCACGCTTATGTTTCGGAAATAAGCGCCTAAAACCCAAATCAAAAAGCAAGGAAAGTGAACCGAATAGCAAGAAATAAAAAAAGAAAAAAAAAACAAACCCACCTCCAAAACCGATTTAAGAAAGAAAAGCCAAAGTGATTAGAGGGTTAGCCTCAAACATTCACACGATGGGATACCTCGAATGAGCAATGAGCTGGGGCACACTTGCCAATGCTAGCCAGAAAGGTCCCCGGAAGGCACAATCCAGAAGGTTCCAAGTCACAACTAAACTTTCTCCAAATACGAAAAGAATTCTCTCTTTTTTTTTTTCTCTTTTCTTTTATTGCAATCAATCTGACCCAGAGGATTAGGCTCTGAATTCTCTTCCAACATTTAATAGATTGTTCCACGAAAAGGGACATCCAAATTCTTCGAAGCATAAGGATTAAAATATTTCAGGTCCTCATTTCCACCCCAAACTAAAGCTTCCATGAGGTATGAAACTCAACACAGCATCAAGGAACCCATACAACTATTCTCGAGTAGGGCCAGCAAAGAAGCCACCCAACTAACACAAAAAAGGAAACCATCCAGATGCTCACGTGCAGGAGCAGCCAGGACAAGCGGTCATAACAAGGGCCCACGACTAAGTGCAGCAGGGGAACCAAATAGATGCTCACGGCTAGGGGGCAGCCGGGGAGCCACCAACCAACAGCAAGAGAGCCCAAACTATGGATTTCGTATAGGGGCAGCAAGAAAATCACTAAAATCAACACAAAGAATGCCCAAACTGCAGATTTCAGGCAGAGGCAACGAGGGAACCACCAAAATCAACACAAAGAATGCCCAAACTGCAGATGTTAGATAGGGGCGGCGAGGGAACCACCAAGATCAACACAAAGAATGCCCAAACTGCAGATTTCAGGTAGGGGCAGCAAAGGCACAACCAAAACCAACACAAAGATTGTTCAAACTGTTTGTTTCGGGTAGGGGCAGCAAGGAACAGCCAAGCATGACACAAGAAACCCAGTTAGGATGCTCACGGGCAAGGGAGAAAACAAAAAAAATGCCCACAATCAAGGGCAGCAGGGGAAGGGGGGTAACAGGACAGCAGCCCATGCTCACAAGAAAAGCCCAACAAGGTTCTCCAGTAGAACCATTAACCGAGAAGAAAATACGCCAAAGCATCAACAATTCCACCATAAATATAAACACCCTCAGGTGATTTAAATAGAAGGGGCAACTGAGAGACAATAAACAAAGCCCCAAAGCCAAACCTCCAAAAGCCCCAAAAATTGAATGAGAGCTACCTGAATAATCTTCGAACAAAGGGGGCAACAGAGAAGCACAAAACAAAGCCCCCAAAGTAAAATTTCCAAAAGCCTCAATGTTAAACCAAACAGCAAAGAAAACCTCAGCCCATGAGGTTAAAACAGCCCTCAAGCCTCAATGTCAAACCAACACAGTAAAGAAAACCGCAGCCTAGAAGGCTAAAACAACACTCATGTCTCAATGTCAAGGTAAAGATGTGATAAGAACACAAGAAGAAAACTTGTACATACGTAAGAGTTGAACCTTGTCTTTTGCAAGCCTAACATCCTTAGCTAAACAGCATGAAGCATTTAAAACTGACCCAACAGGATCCCTAAAAGCCTAGCAACTGATAGCAAGCTTAACATGAGATACCAGCTAAGGCAAACAACTCCCTGCATATGTATATAATATATTCTCTCCTTTTTTTTTTTAGAAACAAAAAACCCATGTCCAGCCTATGTCGAGCAGAGAAGAAGAACAGAAGAGAGAAAACATACCTTGATTGGGCCTTTGTAAACAGCAAAAGAAAGCTGCACTCCCAAACTTCAAGCTCACAAGCACCTAACCGAGAAACAATTTCCGCGGAGTCTCCCCGAGGCTCTCAAAATTCGTAATCTCTCAACTCTCCCCCGACAAGGGTTTTTATAGCAGAGGAGGGGAGGAGGGGAGGAGCGGAAGAGGGGGATAGCTAGGTCTGGCGCAGATAAGTAAAAAGGAGACTTCGGCGGCCAGATCGAGAGAGGGTCGTGAGCCGGAGCCTTGGTTCAAAGATGTGGAGTGTTCGCCAAAGGATGGGGAGTCTTGGGAAAGAGGATAGAGAGAAGTAGCCGAGGGTCTCGCGAAGGAGATTATCGGGCAGAGAGTGTCGGGCGCAAAGCAAGAGGTCAACGAGGGAGAAGAAGCTGGAAGGGAAGTGAGGAGCTATTAGGGCTTGGTGGACGGGCTCCTCTCAGGCCGAATGAAGAAGGCTCGGCCGAATAGTCAGGTAGCATGAGTGAGTGTGAATTAGAGATTTAGGAAAATAAACCCCTCCCCCTTTATCTTATATCATTATATGAATATAAATATATAAATAATATAATATAAGATATTTAAATTTCATTGATTCACGCACCTCCGCTCGAGCACAAGGTCACATAGCTAAATTCGACGTCCCGGACACGCCAGCTCTGTCCGTTTCGTCAAGCAACTTCGTCGACAGTCGGGTCGAAAACGCGTCAAATGTGATTTTCTTAAAATTGTCGCTCGTGATCGATCGATCCAACAATTGATTCGAGTTTGATCAATCACAAAGCCTTCCACAGGTGCAGGTGACGTGAATTTCGATAATAATGCATCGACGCGTGAATTGTGGTATTCGTGCATCGTGAGTGTGTGTGGACACGAAGGGTTTCTTAAGGCTTTAGATCCTATGGATACTCAACTCGAGCTTCGTCGCGTTGGTTTCAATTGACTCAACTAAGCGTTCAGGATTTAGAACAGGTCACATGAAACTGCGAGGAGTCAAGAATTGGCTCGAATTTCTAGTTGGAGTGGGTTCCAGACTAGTCCTCTAAAAGAGTTGGTAGGAAACCCTAAGGCTAGATCCTAGGCTCTAAGAAGAGTAAGAAGTCTCATAAAAAATGATGTTAACAAATATAACTTCAATAGGTGTGGTGTGCAGTACAAGCATGTCGCGTCTATTGGTGTTGACCGAAGTTATCAAAATAACCACCAAAAACAAAAGTAAAAATATCAATATCAAGAGTTGAATTTGAGTTGAGTAAAGTTGGATTTTTGTTGGGGATTAGCAAGTGTATTTTCAAATTGTGATTGTAAGTTTGAGCATTCAAATTTGCATGTAGATTTGATTTGTTTGTCGATTTGATTTGATAGAAACAATTACGGTAGGAAAGAATAATAAAGCAATGCGGAATCGGATGTCAGAATCTTCATCCTCTAAAGTCTAATATGAATCCTTGCGATAGAGGAATGTCTAAAGCAATGCGGAATAGAATGTCAAAATCCTCATCCTCTAAAGTCAAATATGGACCATTGCGCAGAGAAATATCTAAAGCAATGCAATATCAGATGTTGTGATCCTCAAACTCTAAAATATAGTGTGAATCATTGCAATAGAGGAATATCTAAAGCAATGCAGTATCGGATGACGCGATCCTCAACCTCTAAAATATAGTGTGAAACACTGCAATAGAAGAATATCTAAAGCAATGCGGCATCGGATGTTGTGATCCTCAACCCCTAAAATATAGTGTGAATCATTGCGATAGAGTAATGTTTAAAGCAATGTGGTGTCGAATGTTGTGATCATCAACATCTCAAATATAGTGTGAATCATTGCGATAGGAATGACACTAAAGCAATGCGGTGTCGGATGTTGTGATCCTTGACCTCTAAAATATAGTGTGAACAATTACGATAAGAATGACTCATAAAGTAATGCGGTATCGGATGTTGTGATCCTCAACCTCTAAAATATAGTGTGACCATTGTGATAGGAAGGGATCCTAAAGCAATGCGGTGTCAGATGTTGTGATCCTCGACCTCTAAAATATAGTGTGAACCATTGCAATAGAGGAATATCTAAAGCAATGTGGTATCGGATCGGATGTTGTGATCCTTAACCTCTAAAATATAGTTTGAACCATTGCGATAGAGGAATATCTAAAGCAACGCGGTATCGGATGTTGTGATCCTCAAACTCTAAAATATAGTGTGAACTATTGCGATAGGAAGAGCTCCTAAAACAATGTGGTATCGAATGTTGTGATCATCAACCTCTAAAATATAATGTTAGTCATTGCAATAGAGAAATGTCTAAAGTAATGTGGTATCGGATGTTGTGATCCTCAACCTCTAAAATAAGCTTTAAACTTGCGAGAAATTTGTGAAATTTGTGTAATTTGTGGAATATGTGAAAGTTGTGAAGAAATATCTGCAAAAAAGAATCAAAATAAGGAATGTCAGGAGACTCATATCCAACGCAAGAGCTCAACAAAGAAATGTCTGTGCGGAAGAAGATGTGGTTCCATATCAAATAACTGTCATCCCTCATACAAACGGGGCAAAAGACAATGAAGAGTATGGTTCTACGTAGATGGAACCAGCTAACATCTTCCACACGAGAAAGATGACTCAAAGTCCTTATGGAAGGAAACTTCGAGCTGAGAGAAGTGATGCTAGTGATAAGTCGAGAAAACTCAACCTGACGGGTCGAAACTGAAGTTCACAATTTTGATTTCGATTTCAATTTCAATTTATTCTTTTTTTTATTGTTATGATGTTGTGTGTGTGGGTGTGGGTGTGTGTGTGTGTCTCTATTTGTTATGGCTTTACGTGATTTGTTTAAGTTTTGTGAGTTTTTTTTAATGCATTTTTTTTAGTTAGGCTTTGGACCAAGTTTCAGACATGCGACATCTGTGCTTCGAAAAGCGAGATCTTATTTTCGAAACAGCACGAGTACTTCTTGAGGTACCATCCATTAGTTGGAGGCATATGCGAAAAAATAACTCATTCTTTAAGGTACTATAAGAAATGTATTCTTTCAAGTACATATAAAGATTTGTCATTTCTATGGACATCACGGCTCGAAAGGCTGTCACCTTGTAGCTCCGTCGCGGCAATCGTCGTTAGCTTATCACTGATTTCGTAAATATTGTTCGAGTTGGATTTGAGAGAATATTGACGTCATTGACTTGATGTTGGAGTCGGAATTTCTGGGCATTGGAAGATATGACTTTATCCTCGAATTTCATAGATTGCTAATAACATGACCCTTTTCTTTAATTCATTCTTTCCGGGCCTAAGCAGATTTCAAAATTTCTGATCATGTGATTAAAAGATTTTTCATTTCCTAAGGATATTTGAAAGCCCGTCAATAGCCAACCAAAATAACACAGGCTCACACAACTCTTTTCAGAGTATAATATCATAAGAATTTTTTTAAGAGAATCTTTCAAGTTTTATCAATTAGGGGAGAACTCAAACACCAATTTTTAATTTTATGCTCTCCACAAGATTCTTCTCAGGGTGCTCTTTTTTTTTTTAAATTTTTTCTTTGCTCCTCTTGTTTTCTGAGAATTACTATATCTGGTGAAGCACGCTTTAAAAAATTTGAATGTCTGAACTTAGACATCAATTTTTTATTTTATGCTCACCTCAAGCATTTTTCTCAGGGAGCCCTTCAATTTTTTTATTATCTTTATTTTGCCCTTTTTGTTTTCTGAGAATTACTATATCTAACAGAGTATATTTTAAGAAATTTGAATGTCCAAACTCCCATAATTAATAATCCTCAAATATTTCTTAATATGATTTCTCATATATTATAGCACATTCAAAAGTTAGGACTCGGTCATATGGCAGGAGATTAAAAGACTTGTGATATCCTGAGTCAATTACTCGTACTATAATCACACTATTTTATTCTGAAATTTATTTAGGACCCAATCCAAAATCTTTAAAGTGAATGACCCAAATATTAGGGTATTAATTTTATTTTCCCCTAAAATCATGGTTTCTATCACAATACTGGAATTTTTATCTTGGACAACTCCTTTCTCGATTTTCCTGTTGTCGAACTTTGAATGTTTTGTTAACCGTGTTTTCCAAACATTGAACAGTTATGAAAAACAACAAGTTTTTTTCCTTATTTTATTGCGGTGGGAGGGAAGGGACAAACAAACATTAATACTAATAACATCCTTTTCAACAACAAAAGTAGTAAAATAGTAATCAAGAGACGTTTCATCTTTTGTCAGCTACATCAGAGTCAATCGAAACACTGGAATCGACCGAAATTATATTGATGGAATATTTTTCAGGTTCTTTTCAAATATTCTTCCGGGATCATTATGCTCTCATTCCTGAAGTTCTCCTCAAGCCAATCTTTAAAACTAAAGCACTCCTCTATGGGGTGTCCGGTGCATCTGTGATACGAACAGTATCTCGAAATCGAATGTCCTTTCTAGTTGACCTCGCCTGGTCTCTTTGATTCGAGCAACCTGAATTCGGGGTTCTTGATTAGATTGCGGAACATTTTCCCCACTGTCTCATCCTTAAAAGGGTACACTTTACTCAAGCGTTCTGCCATGGTCGGAGGTCGTCTCCCGTCCATCTAAAGGAATCCTTGCTGAAATGATTGTTGGTTGCTCTGTTGAGAAGTTTGATAACTTTGCTGAAGTTTGTTCAACTTGTACTTGCAACGGTTGCTTACCTCTGTCTACCGTCGCAACAGTGCCAAATTTCTTCTCGAATGTCTTTACTGGTTTCGGCTTTTCGGTTTCTCGAGAAAACCAAGCTGCTTAGCCTCTTCTTGAAGACTCACGGCCTTGCTCAGTAGCTTTTTAAAGGTTTTAATGGTAAAGCCCTTAAGAAGAAACACAACCAGGTCGTGAATGTTTTTCAATAGGATCTCAAATGCATGTTGCTCCTTAAGTTTTGATTCGCACTTCATGCTTAAGTTCCTCCATCGTAGAATGTAGTCCACCAATGTTTCGTCCGGCTTCTGTTTCTCCACCACGAGATTACCGACGGTAATGTGGTGTTGAGCCCCAGCGAACCGTTTAACGAAAAGGTCTTCTAATTCTGCGAATGTCTTACGAAACCATTTGGCAGCTCGGCGTACCAGTCAAAAGCGACTCCCAAAAGGCTGTTAACGAGCTGGCGGAACAACAAAGCGTCATTACCCCCCGCATTGCAGCAATTCGCTCGGAAGTGTGCAACATACTGCTGAGAGTTTCTTGTCCCGTCGATAGTCTTGAATTGAGGTGGTACAAAACCCTTGGGATATTGAACAGCATTGAACTCTTCGGGATAAGGTCTACCCTTCATAACTGATGCTCCCCCTTTAGCCTGAGTCAGAGCTCCTCTCACCTGTTGTTCTATCATATGTTTGATTTCTTTTTCCGGTACTAGACTTTGAACAGAGTCTTTCTTTGGTTGCTCCTCTTTGTTAACAGAAGTGAATTCTTTCTCATTGTCAGTGCAGGTGTCACTTTCGAGGGCTGAGGTTGACTATGAAGTGTCATGATTACGGCCATCATCTCCTCCATCCTTCTCTCCAAACGCTCAACTTGTTCATCTTTCTGTCGAACCTCCCTTCGCAGCGTTTCAATCTCCCCTCCTTCGGCGGATTCTAAGACATCTCACAAGGATGATGATGCCCTAGTCTCGACGACATTTATCTCAGCAATATCCTCCTCCATGCAATCCGTTAGATCTTTTTCGCCCCTCAACTCGTCCTTTGTTTCTTTAGTCATTTGCTTGATGTTTGCTCTTAGCTTCTCCAAAGTAGCCTCAATTGATCTTCCTTTAGTTACTTTAAGGTCAATCGGCGGCGGTTGAGAAGTAACTTCTTCAAGAGTAATCCTTGGGGCGACAGCTGACTCCTCGAACTTGGAGTTCTGTTTAGGATCTTCAGCCTCGGGCTTTTCCACATGAATCGGCCTGATGGTTCTAGGTCGCCACACCATCTTTTTCGGCACTAATGTTGTAGGTTCGGATGGCCTACTGTCAGTATCAGCGCGTCGGTGAGTGGTGGGCCTCCTATCACGTGGGTCAGACACATCGATGAACGGCCTTTTGTTAAAATCTAGTCTTTTGTCAAAAACAGAAACTCTTCCTGTGTAACAGGGAAGGCTACCCTTGGCCCAAGATGAGACTTGACCAGCTGACGTTCCGTATATTTATTTAGGTGGCAACGACGTCGGTGTGGATGGCGGAGGTAATCATTCGCTCTCCCAGGCGGAGCTTAGCGGCACGATGTTGTATTGTCTCTTCCATCCGAGCAGACCCATGGAATCGGTGGATTAATTCATCTTTCCTTAGAATCTCGGCTTGCACTCGGGGTGAAACGGCGCACCCCATCCTTCTTAGCAACTCAGCAACTGAACAATGTTCTTTCATGGCATTCAAACACTCGACGAATTTTAGAAAAGAGCGGTGGCCTCTTCCTCTTCTCACCCCGACGGTGAAATGGTGGCGGCAGTGCGACAGCGATTTTCGAAACATTTTCTTCGTCGAGGGCAGCAGACAAGGGGTGGAACCTACTTCCTTTTAGAAGAGGTGAGGTCCCAGATAGTCTAACTTCCTCTTTCAGAGTCTCTGCAGGGGCAGTAGTTTCGACAACCCTCATCTTCTTAATCTTAGCTATCTTTCGGTTTATGTTTCTCTTTTGCGTTCGGGTCAAAAATGCGGACCTCGAGCTAGACCGAATTTCAAAGACAGAAGGAACCGAAGTGAAAGCTTAATTCTTTCCAACAAACAGTTCGTCGACCACCAAAACACCCTTCCCTTTGCCTAACGCTAGAGTAACAACAGGTGCGGTGACGACCAAACCAGTAGTAGCAGCAGAAACAGTCCTAGGAGCAATTCCAATGGCCCTGGCAACAAACTTTGCTGCGACGGTCGAATTCTTTTCAACCAGCACTCTCTTTAAGGGGGGAATTCTTTTGCAGACCTCAAGTTAAACTCCACAACAGGCTCAGTAAATTTGTCCGCCTCAGATTTTACCACAGCGACGAGGATGTTTCCTAACTTGACTTCGGTGCCATCGAATCCTTGCCCGAACTTGATAATTGCTCCGTCGGGCAGCTCATTCTTGCTAACGGCCAAATTCATTCCGGTGGTGAAGGAGAAGATCAGTTTCGGCGAAGACATTTTTTGTAATAAAAAAAGATTCAAAACATCAGTCTTATCCCATGTTCCTTTATCGTAACACTATTTTTTGGGGCAAATACCAAAAGTTATTGAATCTACCTGATAAACTAGGAGTTTCTCTTGAAACTTATCCAAATGATTATTATTATTATTATTATTATTATTATTATTATTATTTATTCATATTTTATTTGGTTTCATTTAAGAGGAAAAGAAATTGAAAATGGCAGATTTATAATCGTTTTAAGGAGTAAAATGCAGCAAATGTGATGCATAGGACCCAATTCTAAAACTGGGCGAAATCCTACATCGCACTCACTTCGGTCAACACCGCTCGCGGCTTTTAAGCCACCACACATATTGAGGTCCAACCCACTTCAAACTCATTATGAAGGTCTGGGCATTCCAGAACCTCTCTGTTTAAGGGTGATTAAACAGATGACTCCAGAATCCAAAAAGAGTTGGCTATACCTGCTCAAGGAAGAAATGAGCGAGGTACACCAACGAAAGAATGGTAGTCTGACCCACTAGAGGCAAGGGCTCAAAGATGAGGAGCGTTCACCGAAGGATGGGGAGCCTTGGGAAGGAGGATAGAGCGAAGCAGCCGAGGGACTTAGGAAGGAGATTCTCGGGCAGAGGGTGTCGGGCGCAGAGCAAGATGTCAACGAGGGAGAAGAAGCGGAAAAGGGAGTGAGGAACGATTAGGGCTCGATGGACAAGATCCTCTCGGGCCGAATGGAGAAGGCTCGACCGAATGGGCAGGTAGCGTGCATGAGTGTGAATTAGGGATTTAGGAAAATAAACTCCTCCCCCTTTATCTTATATCACTATATGAATATATATATATATATATATATATATATATACACTAATAATATAATATAAAATATTTAAATTTCCCCGATTCACGCACCTCTGCTCGTGTACTAGGTCACATTAAAATGGGTGTACTCCCTAGCTAAATTTGACGTACCGGAAGCGCCAGCGCGACCTGTTTCGTCATCCAAGGTCGCCCAGACAACTTCGTCGACAGTCGGGTCGAAAACGCGTCAAATGTAGTTTTGTTTAAATTATCGCTCATGATCGATCAGTCCAGCAATTGATTCAAGTTTGATCAATCACAAAGCCTTCCATGGTTGCAGGTGACGTGAATTCAAATAATAATGTATCGACACATGAATTGTGGTATTCGTGCATCGTAAGTGTGCGCAGACGACACAAGGGTTTCCTAAGGTTTTAGATTTTATGGGTACTCGACTTGAGCTTCGTCGCGCTATTTTCAATTGACTCAACTAAGCGTTGAGGATTTAGAACCGGACACATGAAACTATGAGGAGACAAGAAGTGGCTCGAATTTCTAGTTAGTGTGGGTCCCAAACTAGTCCTCTAAGAGAGTCAGTAAGAAACCCTAAGTCTATATCCTAGGCTCTAAAAAGTGCAAGAGACATCGCCAAAATTGAGATCAACACATACATTGCACACAAAGCGTCCAATCAACACCAAACTTACTAAGCATTAAGACACAAAATTTGCCCCCTTAATAGATTTGGGATAAATAGCATGAACGGACATTAATAAACAGGCTGATGTTTCCAAGAATCAAACAATAATCAATGCTGCAATGTCGAATTTATATCAGTAGTCATATCCCTAGACAACCATCTCTGCATCTACACCTCTGCTTTGAAGCAAAAGATAAAAAAAATGCATATTATGAGCGATCTACAAAAAATAGAATCTTTAAATTTTGATCTCTTATATTGATGATTTATCTATAGCATTTGAAGCATGGAATTATTTGCATGATAGGTTTTAATTATATAAAACTTGCATACAATCTAAATAATTATTTGGTTACATTGTGTCTTAAAATCATAAGAACCCAAAGTTAAAATATCAAAATTGTTTAAACTATTTCTATTTTATTAAGCAATGCAAGATATCACAAGTTTTGTATACAAAAACCAAGCATGCAATGCATTCAGCATTTTCTTACTAAAAATCAATTGCATTTTCTTTTAATGCCACTAACATAAAGCTCCAATGGATCAATTTCAAGGCCATAAAATTTTGATTAAAGCTTTGGGGCCATCATGCCTTTGTTCTTTCTCATTTATAACCATTTGCCACATGAAAGGTGTACTTACATCAAGTTGCAACTTAAAAGGTATTCATTCTCATTCATCAATGAAGTTGCAAAAACTGGTTTGTTTTTAGTCGATATCAATTATAGTTTATAGCTCTTTTTTCTAATTGCTTGTGTTATTGATAAATTCTCATGTTTCTTTTATTATTTAATCGAATAATGAATTCCAATATGAGCATTAAAATGACTAATAATAGTTCTATATCAGATGAGACAGAGCCTTTACAGACATATGTTACAAATTTTGATAAATTAAAAGGGATATGGGCAAAGCATAGTGTAGAATTGTAATGTCATGTTTGCAAAGAAAAGTTCAAGAAAACATATTCTAGAATCAGAGCTTAGGCAAACAAACATTCATTTAGAATCAAAGACTTTGACCCCAAAAAGAGAAAAATGCCCAGCCTAATTGGCAAACTACACATCATTTTCATGAAAAAAATTGCTAGCATGTTTTATTCGACAATCATTTTATTTCAAATGGCAAGGAATCTATTATTTTAGTGACATCTCATATGCAACCAATAACACACTTGCTTGACTTTCCTCCTAATTATAAACTTTGATGACAGGAGCAAATATTGAAAGAATGTTGAAGCTCATAAAAGAGATTTGGAATAAGAAATGAGATAATTATCTACGATAGCTGGACTGATGCACAAAAAAACCAATTATTAATTTCATAGGCATCAAAGAATATAATTAATAAAGGTCATCAACTCTGAATGAGCATATAAAAATAAGTTCTAAAAAATCAATAAAATCAAATAACTTATGATGAAGGGGGGTTCAAATAAAACGGTTCAAGTAATCACCGATATTGCATTTATATGCTGAGCTACTGAAAATAAATTTAAACCCAATTTTCACATATTAAACTGCATTGAAAAATATTTATGCTCTGAAGAATATACAAGTTAATGAAATCGCTTATAAAGAATGTAATTAGATAAGATAGATGGAGAATACTGAGTGAAAATAATACTGATAAGCCAAATTGTGAAAAATTAAAAATCTTGAATGATCTAAATAAAAAATATATCATAGTACTTCTTATACAAAGCCATTATAATGATATATTGAGAGTAATTGATATAAATATAGGCCTTACATACAACTTGTCCATAATATGTAGGTATCTATGAAAAAGAAAGTGAAAGTGATTATAGACATGAGAGAGAGAAAAATAATAAAGACTCCGCCTTATATAAGGTCATATATGACTTTATTCTACAAAGATGAAACAAAAATAAATAAAATTCATTGTTTGGCTCACTCCTTCAATTCAAGGAAATATTTTATATTATCATTATTCTTTACTTACCCCACTTCATATAGTAATCTAACTTATTAAATGCATTCTTCTATTGGATATTACTTACATTTTTGGCTAAGTAAAGCTCCAAAACATATGAATCCGTATAAAAATATAAATATATCAAATAAAATAAGCAAATGCCCAAAGAATTTTTTTCAAATATTTAAATTAGGTCATCATTTAATTCAATGCTTATCACATTCTCTAAATTCAACAGTACTTTTATTGATTAAGACTCCATGGTTTTTCAAGGCACTATGGATGGAAAATTTTGATAGATAATTTATGAAGCTAATCCCCACAATTGCAAAATTTGATTTTTAAATCGTTCGATCAAGCATGTTCGTCTTATTCTTATGAACTAAAATGGAGTAAATTCTTTTTTATCAATTCACTTAAAGGAAATAATATCACTCTTCAACAAGGTGATAATTTAATATTAGTGAAAACTAAACTTTTCTTTAATCTAGAAGCCTAGAATGTGCTCAAGGGGGAGACTAAGTAGTGGGATATTAATGGAGTCATACTTAGCAACAATAAATGATATTAGAATACTTGAAATTGTTAATCTTTCCCTTGATGAGCCATCTTTAAAAAATCAAGCTTTCGTAATTGTGTGAATGTATTATTAAAAAGCGCACATATGCTAATGCAAATCGCAACCATAGCATTAAATGTGATAGCATGTCTTGTTTAATTATTTTAAAGATAGCAATTCACATTTTTGGATATTTTTTTTATATTTGAAAGTAATGTTGATATTGGCAATATATGTGACAACTAAAAAAGATTGATGAATATTCGTGTAATAAAGAATTTCTTCTACTATTAATCACACTTACTTTTCTTTTATCATTATAAATTTTTTGTGTGATATTATACTTCAATGTAACACTTCTAGTAAAAATTATAGGATTTATATATTTTATATTAAAAGATTATGAAATATAACCATACTCATGGTGTCATGTACTACTTTTTGTAGTTACGTCATATCGTCGTGTCAGTATAAAGTCATGTTAATGCATCATAGCAATAAATTGACACATCTTTTCGAAATAATAAAAAAATTGAAGAGATTTAAAATCATAAAGTAGAAGCTGATCATAATCTTCGAAAAAGACTAATATATGACTTTATCATGAGCAATAACCATTGCTACTAGGAAGACATATCCAACAAACATACCAAAAGTGATATATGATAACTTGGGGCCTAGGTTTCACTCATACAAACTTTGAATGAGATATAGGAACACACAACAACAACGACAACAACAAACCTTTATCCCACTAAGTGAGTTTGGCAAAGAGAGACATGAACACACACTGACCAGAATTAGCTATTTTCCAAATTTTGATTTAGGCAAAAATTACTCTTTTTTAATGCAAAACCAAAAAACACATCTAATAATTTCCAATGATATTATACAATTTATCAAAATATGAAATTTCACAAGAAATATAAAAGCAAATATTAAGTTCCACATCAACTAAAATCTCATTCACTAAAAGTAGCATTGAACAACCCATTGATCAAGCCTGTGCGATAAACTTATCTCCACACAAACCTTATAGGCCAATTAAGCAGAAAAAAAAATACAACATATAAGAAGACAAGCAGCAAGATCAGAAACAAAATGCTTGATAGCATTGCAATGCAACTTCAACAAAATAGGTATGTGCAATAGAAGTTCTAAATAAAGTTGGTTATGGATTCAAGAGTTAAAATGAAAGCCTAAGAATGTACAAGGCTCAATCAAGCGGATGCTCGTTCAAGGCAGAGAATGGTTGCATCAGAGCAACCAAAGGCTCTCGTGTCGTCATACAAAGAGTCAGGAAAAAGGGGTTGTACTCTCTTATCGGAAGAACCGTGATTGCTAAGTCCATGTATTGTTTGGACTTCGCAAACTCAAGCAAGGGTTGAGGACCCCTCAGAGGCCAGGTGGAGGAAATCTTTACTTCGAAGCTTCGCAATTGAGGGTCAAGGTGGAGAATTGTTATTTTGACCCTCAATTCTTGAACTAAGGTAAAATGACACTTTTGTAATGTGGTACCGCTCACCTACCACATCTCACCTACCGCTCACCTACCTCCCACCTACCACTCTCTTGTTTCTATAAATAGAGAGGGTGTGAGGCTTAGGAGTGCAAAGAGAAGAGATCTTAAGCTACCACAAAGGAGGAGAGAATAGTTAAAAAGCTAGAGAGAATGGGAGCATCTTGAGGTCTTGTATCAAAGAGTCGCTTGAGAGGGAGGCCATATAAGGAAGATGAGGAATCATCTCTGTGTATAAGTTATGTATTCTCCATTTCTTTTGCCTTGTGAACTATTTGATTGATTCCCTCCCGTGGACGTAGATCCAGTTGGATCGAACCACGTAAACGATCTGTGTTTGTTTGTGTTCTTTGCGTCTCATTTTTATGCCAGGAAGTACATATCTCACAACACCCTAAAATTCTAATACCCTCTCATAACTATCGAACATAGCCTACCTAAAGCATTGCCTGATGTCCTCCACCAATAATTCCCTTCCACAACATCCTCTTGGACACCACCAATAGAACCCTAAAACTCAACCCTAATTGTCAGTCCACTAATACGATACATCCACCATAACAACATAACCCACCACCAAACAAGAGTGTGCTTTCTCCCCGGGATTCTGCCAGCACCAACCCGCCAAAGTTGTTCAAATAATATGCAAAAAATATGTTAAACGTCTCAGATTACTCCATGAAAAAAGATGGAATAATGAGGATTCATAACATCAACCTCAAATAGGCATTTTAATGACCCTTCAGAAAAAAAAAAAGGAATTTTAATGCTAATGATTATGATCATGATGATGATGGGAGCTCAGCATTTTCTAAACATGTATTCCATCAAATCATCTCACCAACTAAAATTTTCCACCATGTATTCCAAAGCGTTGAAAGCTAAAACCACAAGATCGAACTCATACATCACTGCAAAAGCTTCCCCTAAACTCAAAATACATAATTCCTGAAGCCCTAAAAAGACCGGATAGCAAATTCGACCAAACGAGAGACATATTCACAATCCTCAATAGAGTATCAAGACAAATTTCACCATAAACCCACCAGAAATTCATATCCCATATATAAATATTAAACCCGTCTCCCGCAGAACACGGATCCTTAACCCTAACCACACAAAGCAGGAAGAAAAAAGGTTCGGAGTAGCACGCAACAATGATAAAAGCTTGCAAAATTACATATCGAGATAGATGGCAGGGGAAAGAATACCTGACGGCCGCCAGTCGCGGTGAAATCTTCGTAGATGTCGGAGGCGGCGAGCAAGAGAAAGCAAGAGGTTGGGAGGCATGGAGAGATACAGGGCTGATTGGCATAAATAGCATGAGTTTCTGCGCGCCGAACCAGTGCTTTCCGGCCCAGCTTGGCTGAACCGGCTTTGATCTTTCTCTTAACCCTCTCTTTGTATTTTTGTTTTTCACATCATCAAAAAATTTCTAAAAATTCTCCTACATTTAAGGAACCACTAGATGACTTTTTTTTTTTTTTTTTTTTTTTTTTGGTAAAATGACGGTCATGACTAATTTTATTCATTAAAATAATTGTAAGACAACAAAATTACAGCAAACTGACAGAGCGAAATACAAAAATAAGAGAGATATTTAAAATCAAAAAGTAGTCTGGCTACGCTCACGAACAATTGCAAGATTATTCAGGTCAGAATCTAAAAATTGCGGAAAAAATTTATCTAAAATAAAATTGAAATCATCTTCTACTTGTAAAATTAAGAAAAAAAAACATAATAAGAAAGAAGAAGAAACTAACAAAAACAAAGAAAGAATTTGAAATCAAAACAAATATTGTTGAAAAATGACAAATAAGCATTTAAATTTAAATATTCATAGAATTTTGATATATTGTTAAAATTCATCATGGCTCAACCAAATCAAACTCATGAGAAAAAATTAAGTATAAATATGATCTACACCATAAAAATATCTAAGAAATATATAAGAATCAACCACATATTGTAAGAGAAGAGTTGGTACCATCAAACCCACTGAAAAACATCTCAAAGAACCAGCCCAGCCCGACCAATAAGAAGCAAAGTAAAACAAAACGAGCAAATAAATAAAATAAAAACTAATAAATCCTCCCAACCAATAACATTGAGCAGATTTCTTTCAGGCCATCATATCACAATAAAATGTCACTAGAAAAAGTTTATGTTAAATATGGAATAAAACCAAATTGAAATAAAAAAAACAAAACAAAACGAAATAAATAAATTGCTAATCAAAGAAATAGACAAAGAATACCTGCAAAAATATTAAGTATTTATCCATGAACTAATTAATATAAAAATATTAAAAAAAAAAGGTAAAGTTTAATCTAATGTTCGAAAGCATCTGAGTGTGGCAAAATCAAACTTGCAATAAATAAGTAAAAAACTTAAAAATATGAAAGAATAGAAAAAATAAGTGGCAAACCCGAAGACTATAACAAATTCTAATAGATAAGATGAAATAAAGTAACAAAACAAAATAAACAAATAAAATGAATGGAAAATAACAAATCCACCCGATCAAGAGCATCAATCAAAGCTCTACCAAACAAACTGATCACAAATTAAAAATAAAAAGAAAAATAATATGCAAATAATTAATAATAATAATAATCTAAAACTGTCCAATAGAATCAGATGTACAAATTTTAGACTTTTGCTTCATGCTCTTAGTGATGATCAACCAATGAATATAATGAATATTAAAATCATTTGAAGTATGATGATTTCTAAAAAATGTGGAATTTCTCTCCTACTTGATCGCATAAACAGTTACTTGCATAGCCAAAAAATGAATGTGCTTTCAAATTTGATAGGATGAACTTTCAGAGTGATAGATAACTTAAAAAATATTACCATGAGTTACAAAAAAATTTATTAACAGACAAAAACTTTTAAGAAATATGTGAAAATAAGAACAATAGAAAAAAAATATATGATCGTAAATTTCTATGTTATTTATATATAAAACACAAGTAAAATTAACATATGCATCTCTTCGCATAAGAATAACACATATTTTGCTTCATTTGATAATAAATTTTCATATACGAAGAGCATATTTTAAAGGAAAGCATTTATACCAAACAAACTTAAACCAATTGCAAGGAAAAAGAAAAGAGAAATAAAGAAAAATATAAATATCATTATAAGAATAATTATAATAAAAAAATAAGATCATTAGCAACAAGAAACTTGTGATTAGCATCAATAAAAAATTTAGGCGCATTATGATTTGGAAAAAATTTTCAATAATTATTATAAATAATATATTTAAAAAATAAAGATAAAACTTAAATGTCATAAAAATAGAGCCACCAATTTTTTCTACAAGAGAAACCCCTCAAACGAATGATTGAAATAAAATAACGGATGACAATCATTAGTTACTTGAAACTTAAAGCATTTATGACTTTATCCCATTTTTGATAAGTTACTATAAATTAGGATAAAACATAGAATTAAACATACGTCGTAGCTAACCATAATGATTAGAAAGCTAATCTCTCAAATAACATTGAGAGTTGTAATGTTTTCAAATAACTTTGGTTTTATATATCATATTTATTGAATCAAGATAAGCAACATCTAAACCACCAAGTTGCTTGGGCAAAGTAGTTTTATTCCAATCAATGGTGTGAAGCTTAGTGTTATTATTAATATTAAAAAAATATATTCTTCATCCAGTATTTAGATAATAAGGTTGAACGAGACCAATAATTTAAATAACTCAAAAGTAAATTGAATAAGTTTAATTCTATCAACAATATATAATAAATTTTTCTTCGGACCAACAAGCAAAAAATGAATTTTATTAATAAGTTTATGAAAAATATAAATAACTTCAAATAGTAAATTTAATACGTTGAAATTTAACAACAGCAGATTGATGACTATAGCCTGTAATGGAAGAGGTCGAATCGACTCCCCCTGGGAACGATTAATCCCAGAATGAGGTGTCAAATATGCTCTGTGTTTCTCGAGACTGGGGTGTAGGTTGCAATGGACCGTATGTTTTCTTAGAAATATGGTTGGACACATATGCAATCATACTCATTTGACAACTTGTCAGTTGTTGCTTTTGAATCTTTTGTCACTCAGCGGAGGCGTTTTCCATGTGAGCTTGTAAAGCAGCCTATGTGTGGAGCCTTGAAGAGTTCAGCTTCTTGATTTGGTTAAAAAGGAACTCCAGTACAATGAAGGGCGTCGAGGAAGTGATATTTGCAGTGAAGATTGCTCCCATTATAGGAGTGATTCTCGTAGACTTGTGCTCTGAATGAAATATGAGATGACATCCCCATCACAGTTGTGTTTTGTGTCTGAATAAGATGCGAGAAGACAGGCCCACTACAATTAGTCTGGGACATTGACGTGAAAGACCTTTTGAGATTGCAGTGAAGGTTGCCCCCCATATTGAATAATGCTTTGGAGATGATCTTCAAGATGCAAAAAAGATTCATTTGTCAATTGGATGATCTACATAATCGGGAAATGAAGTAGGGATTCAACGTCTCAGTGCTGAAGACAACATCGAATGGTGATTCGTTTCCCATAGACGATTGATGCGTGCTAGAAAATTCGTGGCGGTAGAGTAATGGATTATCGTCTTAGCGTTGCACGAGAATTCAGCACACACTCAGATAAAAATGAATCGAGCTGTGATCACACCAGAAGTTTTTACGTGGAAAACCCGTAAAAAAGGAAAAACCACGGGGTCTGCCACAGTTGTAAAAATTCACTATAAGTTGATGATTACAAATGCCCATTGTCCCACAGGCGGGAAATAGTTACTAGTTTTCCACGTTACAGCGTTGACTGATGACGTCTAGTAAGCGGTGGCTAACAACAGTCGATGACGGTCGGCGGTAGTTGATAGAGGTCGGCGGTGATCGGCGGAGTTCAACGGTGGCCGGCGGTGGTCAACAGAGGTTGGCGGTCGTTGTTGACGGTCAGTGGTGGCTGACCCGGACGGTGGTGGTCGACGGAGGTCAGCGGTGACTGACGACGATCAACAGTGTCAGGCGGCGGTTGTCGACGGTCAGTGGTAGTTGACAGCGATCGACGATGGCGAGGATGATCTGAACTTGAGCTCCTTCTCAAAGCCTCAAGTTCTCTCTTAAGCCTCCTCTCCTTTTCATGTGAGAGTTTTGGCAAGGGGTGATGCTCTATTTATAGTATTTTGAGTGCAATTAATGCAAGAATATGAAATATTTTGATCGAACGGTCCGGAGAGCTTCTCTTGATCAGATGACGTTTGATGGGCATTTGAGTGTCTTAACGATGTCGGAATTAAGCAATCTTGGGCTCGTTGGATTCAGGGTTCGTCGGATTCATCTTTTCGAGACGCTCGATTTGACTATAAACTCGCTAGATTCAACATCCGTTTAATCTATTAAATGCCTCCGGAAATCCTTCAGTAGTGATTTAATGACTTGATTCGGGCTTGATTTGACTCGTATTGGACTAACTTTCATATCATTAGGTCTGTCTCATCGAGCGGATCAATTTGACTATAATTTTGCTGAAATCGGAGCTCCGGATGACTCTTAATCAAAGTTTGAATATCTCTTGTTCAAAAAATTACATCGAGATTTGTGTTGGCCAATGAAAATTTGTTGGTGGTGTATCAGATATATTTTAAGAAAATAAATAAATATTTTGAATGCATGTTAACTAAAAAATACAAGTTTATTTAGTAACAATTTAAATTACTTATTTCATATAATTGTGGCTGCATCTTATTTAGATTAAAAAATATATCATCTCGCATCAATCATAATTGACAAATGCTTATTCATGTGAAACCCGCAACCGTGCGATCCTGAAAATACACGGCAGTTAGCAGCATCATATAAAGAAATTGATGATGTCAGAAAAAAGGACTATTAAATAAAATAAAACGATAATCATTAATCGGAATTAAATGAGAAAATTAGAATTATTATATTAAATTTACATAATTTATGTATTTAATACAAGCGCATGGTTATATATGAACGTAATTATGAAGAAAAATAAGAAGTTGAAAGAAAAAATATAAGCTGGGAATAAATAAATAAACTAAATTAAATTTTTAACAATTAATGCTATAATATTTAATTATTTTTAAGATTTTGATGACGAGGCGATCATTTAAATATTTTATAAAATTAAATTGGAAGCATACTTTGAATATATCATGCGTTGACTCGTAACAGTTTAAAATATACATAATAAAAGCACATTTACATGCATACCACATAAGTTTTATGTATTTACACATCTAACACCTAAAAATACTTATTCAAACTTATGTCGCTTGAATATGTAATATTGCATAAAAAAAAATCATTACACTATTTTTTAAAAAATGAAATACATTCTTTCATGTTAGGCGCTGGAGACCTCTCCCCCGATCATGAATCGCAATCTCCCGCGGACCGACGCTCCCACCTGCCGCGCCCGCTCCCACTCCCGCCTCCTTTCGCGAATCGGCGCCCGATCCCACTCCCGATCGCGAAGAGTAGCGTTTCTTCGCCAAAAAACTCTCCCGCCTCCTCTATTTTGCGAAGCGAAGCATCTTTTCGTTTATTTCTCTTCGTGATAAAAGGAGAGGCTCTCGTTCAGATCTGGTGGTTACGGAAAGTCACGGTGTTTCTTCTTTGGGTTTCCTCGGGACAGAGGAAGGAAAATGCAAGAAGTAGTTCCTTGAGGTGAAGAAAGAAGAAGGAAGAAGAAGAAAATTGTTCTCCCTAGATTTCTTCTTGGTGGCTTGTGACAGAAGAAAAATTATGTTTATTTCTCTTGTAAGTTTGTCTTCTTCGGTGTATCTCAGTGTAGAGTTTCTTCGGTGTATCTCGGTGTATAGAGAGAAGAACAAAGAGAGAAGAAGAGAGAGAGAGCAACGAAGTGGAAGTGAGAAATTCCTCTTGTAAGTCGAGGTGATCGACTGGTGTAAATTCCTCAAGTAATAAAATTCTTTGTAACTCCGCGGACGTAGGCAATTTGCCGAACCACGTAAATTTGTGTGTTATTTTTAAGTGTTATTTTTCTCGTTCTATTTTTTGCTTCTTCGATTGTTCTCCTGTTTGATTTATATATATACCGCATCAACTGGTATAGTTCACAACAACTGGTATCAGAACTTTGTTCAGATCTGAGGAAGAATGATGGTTGTAGATGAAGTGAAAGTTTCAGGGATCGAGAAGTTTGATGCACAAATTTTGGTTATTGGAGAATGCAGATAGATGATTATCTTTATGTAAATAAATTTTATCTTCTGTTATTGGGGAAAAGACCTGAAATGATGGATGAGACTGAATGAAATTTGTTGGATCGACAAGTTCTGGGGGTCATTCGATTGACCCTGTCGAGGCCCGTTGCACACATCGTCGTAAAAAAGATGACGACTGCATATCTCATGGCAGCCTTATCAGGTATGTATAAAAAGTCATCGGCGAATAACAATGTGCATTTGATGAAGAAGTTATTCAATTTGAAGATAACGGAAGGTGTTTCCGTTGCTCAACACCTAAATGATTTGAATACTATCACAAATCAATTTTCGTCTGTGGAAATTGATTTTTATGATAAGATGTGTGCACTGATCTTGTTGACTTCATTACCAGACAGTTGAGAAGTCATGAGGATAGCAATTAGCAGTTCTGCAGGTAAATCTAAACAGAAATATAATGATATTTGTGATTTGATTTTGGCTGATGAAGTTCGCAAGAAAGATTCTGGCGAGGTCTCGGGTTCGAGTTCGGCATTGAATATTGATTTTAGAGAGAGATGACATGACAGGAACTCAAGGATAGGAAGATCAAAATCAAAGTTTAGTAAGCAGACAACCTGTTGAAATTATGACAAGGCTGACCACATAAGGAGGAAGTGCAGAAATACAAAGAAGATGGAGAATGATAGCGCAAATGTGATATCTGAAGAATCACAAGATGCACTTTTTATTGGTAGTTCATAGTTCTGGTGAAAACTTGATGTTGGATGCAGGGATTTTGAATGTGGTAGGAAATCTACCAGAGGCCACAGTGCAGGGCAGTGATGGAAGTGAAGAGGAAAGCGGGTCCAGGGGAACCATTTTTATTGTTCCACAGACATATATTGAAGAACCACAAAGCTATGAAGAAATCTTGCAAAATGAAAGTTCGAGCAAGTGGAAGCTGACAGAACTTCCACAAGGGAAAAAAGGCATTGCACAACAAGTGGGTACACCGGGTGAGGACTGAACGTTATGTCAGAAAGATGTACAAGACTAGACTTGTTGAAAAAGGCTTTCAGCAGAGGCAAGATGTTGCCCATGCAGTAGAAGTTGTAAGAAGAGACAAGAGTGACCCAACAAATAGCTTGAAGGTGCAAAGCTATGTGAAGTCTGCTGATATGTTGACTGAAGGGTGTTACTCTTGAGAAACTGAAGTTGTGCACAGCTTCAGTTGGTCTTTTAGAGTGAATACATAGGCTTTGAGTTGCAGAGGTGGAGGATTCAAGTTGAAGGATTCATGGAGAATTCCAGTTTGAAGATTCAAAGGTACAGGATTCATGGTGGATGGCTCATGTTTGAAGAAAATGGTGACACTATCAGTGGAGGATTCAGTTTGAGGAAGAAGATGTTGTCTGTGTATCGGTCTCCAAGTGGGAGATTGTTAGGCACTAGAGACCTTTCCCCAGATCGCGAATCGCGATCTCCAGCGAACCGACTCTCTCGCCTGCCGCGCCCGCTCCCACTCCCGCCTCCTTTCGCGAATCAACGCCTGATCCCGCTCCCAATCGCGAAGAGTGGCGTCTCTTCATCAGAAACCACTCCCGACTCCTCTATTTTGCGAAGCGAAGCTTCCCTTCGCTTCCTTCTCTTCGTGATAAAAGGAGAGGCTCTCCTTCAGATCTGGTGGTTTGTGTTTCTTCTTTGGGTTTCCTCGGGACAGAGGAAGGAAAGTGCAAGAGGTAGTTCATTGCGGTGAAGAAAGAAGAAGGAAGAAGAAGAATATTGTTCTCCCTAGATTTCTTCTCAGTGGCTTGTGACATAACAGAAATTGAGTTCATTTCTCTTGTAAGTTTGTCTTCTTCGGTGTATCTCGGTGTAAAGTTTATTCGGTGTATCTCGGTGTAGAGAGAGAAGAACAGAGAGAGAAGAAAAGAGAGAGCAACGAAGTTGAAGTGAGAAATTCCTCTTGTAAGTCGAGGTGATCGACTGGTGTAAATTCCTCAAGTAGTAAAATCGTCTACAACTCCGTGGACGCAAACAATTTGTCGAACCACGTAGATCTGTGTGTTCTTTTCTGGTGTGATTTTTCTCGTTCTATTTTTCGCTTTGTTGATCATTCTTCTGTTTGATTTATATATATACCACATCAACTGATATAGTCCACAATATTTCATGCCTAAATTTATGATACCAGGGTGTTATAAAGGTATATATTAAGTTTTTGGTGTTAGATATATATTTTAGATTAAAGATTTCTTTATAAAGCTGCTTCTGCCATATATATATATATATATATATTATAAAATATAATTGTGAAGAAAAATAAAACAGAAAAAAAATATTGTCCTAATAAACCCTTAATTTGTTATATATTAAATGGAGTTCAATAATTATATCTTGATTGGATTTTTCGGTATTAAAATATTGAAAATTATTATAATCAGAGGAGATATAAGTTTCCGATAATTTGGTTATCTCTTATTTCGCGATAAATTGGGAGGCACGACTTATCACGAAACGAAGCAAAAGCGTTTAGGCGGTGGGCTGGGGCGGGTCGCAATCAGCAATTATGCGGAAGGGCGTCAATCATTGGAGTTCCGGTGACACGGCAGATTGTACGCCTTCATGTTAATTAAATAATTAATATAATACATTTGATTCAATATTACTAAATTACTGATATAATTTTACTTTTTTTAAAAAAGTATTTTAAACTTCTATATATATTTATTTTAAAAGTTAAATAATATTATATTATTATGTCAAATGTTAAAATATCCATAAATTTAACTGATAACTATGTCATCAAATTTAAATGTAATATTAATAAATTAATGTTTAAATGTGTCAACCAAATTGAATAAATGAGAATATGACACATGGGCTCATTTGGGACAATATTTTTTTGTGAAAACTTAAAAGGGTAAAAAAGGGGCTGATGTAGTTAAATTTATTCTACCAAAGCATGTCATAAGTTACAAATGATTCAATTTAAAATAATTGAAGAATGCATTCGCATAATATAGCAAATATAAATTGTGAAAAAGAAGATTATGTTTGGGGCGGCGTTTTATGCCTGTCGCAACTTATTTCTCATAAAACGTAGGTTGCGGGTTTGGTTTTGCGGCCCACATTTCTCACATTATTTTTTACATTGACGCCCTACTTTCTTTGGCGATTCGTCCGCCCTGACCCTCGGCCCGAACTCGTCTGCGATCTCACTTTAAGTTGTGATCTATTGCTTCCTCTTCTCGTTCTCCCATCAACTACCCTTACATGGTTCCTCTCCTCTCTTCTGTTCGCCAACGCTATGCAATTCATTTGTTTTTTTTTTTTTTTTGAAAAGAAAATTTATCATTCGTGATATAAAAGATTTGGGTGAGTTCTTTGTAGGCGAGCATCAATGTGAATGTTATTTATTTGGATGTTTTGGTCTTAGACATGTAAATACTTAGAAAATCAGATGTATGGATGTGAATGCTTATTATTTATCATATTGTTCATCTGAGATTCGTTAAAGAGAGGCAAGATAGTGTTCAGGCTAATATAAGTTCATGTCATAGCGCAGCACAGTGGCACCAAAATAAAGAAAATCTCCATGTAAGTTATCCATAAAATTGTGAAAGTATTTTGTTCTATGTGTCTGTATATGAAGGTTTAGGTGTGAGATATGTAGAATACATAAGAGTTTTATGATATGCATGTATATGCCTCAATTTTGTTTTGTTGTAGCTTTGGTGGTGTGCTGCCTTTGTTTAGGGTGGTGATTTGTTGTGATATATGTGTTTGTCGTGGAGTATGTTGTGTCCCACAGTTTCTTAGTGGCTTGATGTTTGGGTAGGTAATTTATTTGTGAGGTGTTCGTCTGGATTTTTTTATTGCTATAGAGTAAATTTTTATTTATGAAGTATCAAATATATGGTTATGACAACTATGTGACAAACAACATTACTACACAGGGGTTGAATGGTATTGTCCATAAATAGTTGCCGCACAGCTCCACCTACAACTGCACTCCCCAACAGTTTATAGATAATATCATCATGTTTCATAGCTCGCAATGCCTTTAAAATTTTTTGTTGTGCTAACAAATCTTTCACCATTGTTTGCCACAATTTGAAGTTTTCTGTTTCATTGAACTTCATTATCTCGAATTTTGCATTAGACATTGTCATTTGAAATTAATCAACAATAAACTTTTCCTGTCTTGTATCGAAACAAAACACACCACAAATAAATTCAAATAAATCAGAAATTTCGTCTGTCAATTGCATCAATTTTCCCGCAGTTTCTTGTGATTCGTGAATCAAAATTTTCACACGAAGCACCTTTCATGTTCGCACAAAAATTCGACTGAAATACTACAGACACCAGCCAAACTCCACCTGTCACAATTTCTACTGCGACAAAATTGCGAACTCCGCTAGTCGAACACCACCTGTCGCAACTGCATCTGCCACAACTCTACCTGCGACAAACTTGCAAACTCCGCTGGTCGAGCACTACCTGTCACAACTACATCTGCAGCAACTCCTGCGACAAACTTGTGAACATCACTAGTCGAACACTACCTGTCGCAACTGCACCTGCTGCAACTTCTGCGACAAACTTGCGAACACCCCTAGTCGAGCACCACTTGTAGCAATTGCACCTGCCGCAACTCCTCCTGCGACAAACTTGCAAACTCTGCTGCTCGAGCAACACCTGTCGCAACTCCTCATGCGACAAAATTGTGAACTCTACTGGTTGAGCACCACCTATCGCAACTGCACCTGCCGCAATTCCTTTTGTGACAAACTTGCGAACTCTGTTGGTCGAACACCACTTGTCGCAACTGCATCTGCCTCAACTCTACCTGCGACAAATTTGCTAACTCCTCTATTCACAAACACTTCTGTTCGCGATGACTGCACGCGAACTCCTGCTCACGAACTCCACTTCGCCGAATGCCGTAAAGGTTCGTGAAACTAGCGAACCTCGTCGTCGCCGCAACAAAGGAATATTCAATTCGAGCCAAAAGAACCAAAGAAAGAAAACCTTCATGTCTCCAACCACTTGAAAAAATATATATTTTACTTTCCTTAATTATCTTCCCTCTAGCCAAGGGAAAATCCGGAGGGAATATTCCTCCCAGCAGAAATTGAAAATATTTTGGTAGAAATCAAAGATTCCTTCATCCCTTCCTTTTGGTCAACCCAAAACTGCCCTAACAGCCTCGCCAACGATCCGAACTGCGATCCTTTTGCACCTGATATTCTTCCCGCCCGAAACTACCGTGAAACTGCTGTTACGGTTCGCGAAACCGAACCTCGCCCGACCTCTATCGTGATTCTTTCCGAACCGAACGCCGTGCGACCCTGCTGTGACTGGTTGATTCATGTTTGTGAAACCTCTAGAACCGCCAAAATCCTCCCGCGCTCCTCTACTGCGGATCTTCCTGTTATGTCGCGAAGCCTTCTCGGTCGCAAACTGGGAAGCCATCCGATCGCGAACTTCCTATGCGTCGCGCCTCTGTCGCGATCCAAATCTGCGCAAACACTTAGCGATTTCCTCGAGATATCGAACTTCACAATTTCCTCGAGATTTCGCCCGATCGCCTCTGCCAACCGCGGAAGAAGCCATGCCTGTCTCGGTTCCACTCAACTATGTCTGTTGCCGATCGTCTTTGCTGCCTGGTCCAATGGCTAACCGGGAAATCTTCCCGCATGAGACTCGCACGAATCGCGAACTGCTCTGCAATTTGTCGAGTGAATCAACCCTGTCCTTTGCCGAACTGATTCGAAGCTTAACCTTCTCTGTCGTGTGGATCTACCGCAGAAGCCCTCACACGAATCTCGGGAAACTTCCTTCGTTCGCCTGCTGCTTCATGCGTCGAACCACCAAAGTCTGCTCGAAGCCCGAAGCAAACCGCCCAAACTTCTCCTCAAAATCCCCAAATCGTTCTTCTTACTTCCTGTGCCGATCTCCTCCACCCTAACCTGACATTCTGATACCAAGTGTTGTGAAGAAAACAATGCAAATCCAGAAGAAGAACACAAAGATTTAACGAGATTCGACAAAAATGCCTACATCATTGGGAGCGGAGCGGCGAATTCACTATTTCAGATGAGTTACTTACCCATAGGGTTACACATTTATTTATAGATAAAACCCACAGATAAAACAATCACTCGCTCCCCCCAACCCACTAATACAAGAGACACACATCTTCATTACAGGAGACACACCTCTCCAAATCTAAGAAACTCCAAATTCCTGGTATATGAGCCATACCTAACACTAAAATGTATTTAATTATAAACATTAGGGTTCACAAACCTGTATTTAATTATATGCTTTAGCCAAATCCTACAAGTGCCGAGAAGAAAAATATTTCTTTTCACTTCAAAATACATGCTGAAACGGGGAGGAATAAAAAAAAAAGAGGAATAATCTCCATTAGCGGTATTTCTTCAAGGGAATCAAATATCATTTTTTTGCCTTAACGTATTTTGTTGGAAATTGTTTGATCAAAATTTATGGGCTATATTGATATTTTAAAAATAAATTATTATTATTATTATTAAATATTAGATAATTTAATTTATGTGGTAAGTCATCCTCAATGGGGCAATAGTGTCTCTAAGATGCTCGATGATGGTCAATAGGGCAATGTTGACAGATAATGGTTATTGTCCTAAAATATACTCAAGCACAAATTAATAATCTAGGTGATTTTTTTGAACTACTGACCAAATGTGTTTATGAGTGCCATCATCAAAATATCGAGAATTAAAAAAAAAATGAGTGGAGGATTTACCATGGATATTGATATTTGAGAGAAAACTTGAAAAATGAAGGAAAGTGATGGTTGATTTGTAGCTAGTAAGTTTTGGGTGGTCCATATGTAATTGTCCCATTATCAATAATTTAATGTATTTTAAAATAGTTGTAATATACTAAATAAATATATTCAAAACATAAGATAAAAATAAAAATAAATGTTGTCCCAAATAAAACCTGAAGGCTTGTTTGATTTTTTTTTAATTACTTAAAAATATCCTTGTTCAGTGTATTTTTAAATAACTTCTCTTATTTTGAAAAAAAGAAATCAATTATTTTTTAAAATATTTGAATTTTTTAAAATATGTCCAATATTTTTAACATATTTTTCGTTTACATGACAATTATTTTTTATTTTAAATTAAATTAAAAAAAATAATTATAAAACATAAAAAAATCTCAAAATGATATTTATTTAACATTTTATTATAATTATGTGGTTATTCATCGCATAGTAATTAAGGATATATAAGTTCTCATCGTTTATAGCGTTTGGGCTCCCATTCTATATATATATATATATAGCCAAAAGAA
>NW_018164729.1:1034686-1072838 GCF_001263595.1 Phalaenopsis equestris | reverse complement strand
ACTAATTAATTCAGTATATATATCTTTATTTTAAATAAGTTTATTACTAAAAAAATAAAAAAACTAAATAAACCAATCAACTGGAAAAAGTAGCGGCACAACGAAGCAACTAACGTGGACAACAATATATGTGGTGATTCCAATCAACGGTTCAGATTCTCTGCCACCCTTCTATTTCTTCCTCCTTCCAGCACAGAATCCTCTCACACACACTCTCTCTCTCCGAAGATGTTGCTCGGCAAGAGGCCTCGTCCGTCTATGAAGCGGACGACAAGCATGAAGAATGTTTCAGCAGATCTCGGCACTACGGTGACAGTATCCACACAGTTCCATCCAAAGGCACCAGCTACCGGCGACGGAAATCAGCCGCCGTGGGATTCTAGAGACTGGAATCTCGATCGGCGGCGGAACGTGATGGGAGCATCAGGTTTAGTCTCGATGGTGTCGCCGCGAGGGATACGGTGGGGCTCAGCTGCGGTTGAGACGGCTCCATTTCTTAGGGTTTGCGCTCTCTGCAAAGGGGTTCTCCATCCCGGCCGCGACATCTTTATGTATAGGTATGCATGTTAGCCAATCTGTAGCTGATTTGGTGATTTGTTATTTTCTTTTCAAATCGCTTGCAATTTTTTTGATCCTGGTGGATTTGTATTTGTGTTTATTCGTCCGCTTTAGTCGGTTTATCTGGGTTGATCTGGTAGTTTCTTACTGATTTCTCGCGAACTTTTTTTTTCACGTGTTTCTCGTTTGTTAGAGTGCGTGCCGGCCGTTGTTGTGATTTGGTGGTCGTAAAATAATTAGATCACCTGCTCAGCTCCTCGTAATTATAGTAACCAGAGTTCCGTGCAGAATAATTATTCATAATTTCAAGATGGTTTGTATACGTTTCAAATAATTTATGTTTCTGTTATGGGGTTATTTTTTTTTGTTTTTTAGATTTGGAGATGATTTTACATAACTTAAAGATCATTTTATAAAAAAATTTAGAAGGTAAAGTCCACTTCACCACAATCAATACAATACTCATATCACTATTTTTTTAAGGGAAAGTTTGGCTGTTTTGTTATTTATATATAACTGTCTTGTAACAGTCTTCTCACAGCTGATCATTTTTTTTTTATTTTTTATTATGTTGAATGTATGTTATGTATGAGTGAATCTGCATCCCCCTTTCTCTCAGTATAGACTTACGCAATTTTTAGTAATTCCGGTTGTGAAATTGCCATGTAAAAGATTATTATTTGAAGTTAATGCGTAATTTATGCAAAATATAGAAGATAGATTTATAAAATCTCAAATTTAAAAAACACTCAACTCAGTGGCGCAGTTGCAGAATAAAGAAAGGGTAAAAATAGAGAATAGGAAGTGAATTAGTATGTTTCTGTAATCAAATATCAAACAGTGTCATCCACGGTTACAGCAGTAGCCACATATATGTCTCCAGTACACCACAACCGTGCACATGTGTAAAAGGAATAGGCTAAACCAATATAAGATATAATATTCAGCAGTAAGTATTATATAATGCTAATATAGAATTATTAGATATAATAATAGCTATTTA
Source organism: Phalaenopsis equestris (assembly GCF_001263595.1). NCBI lineage: Eukaryota > Viridiplantae > Streptophyta > Magnoliopsida > Asparagales > Orchidaceae > Phalaenopsis > Phalaenopsis equestris. The sequence continues at coordinate 1,071,277 of NW_018164729.1, read as the reverse complement.
TCAGAGGATATAAGTGCATTAGTTCCCTTCTGGTTCAGAAGAACTCGACTCGAGTTCAGTAATTTGCACACATCCATAATTTGGTGGGTGATACTTATACAAATCAGCTACATTGAAAGTGAAGGATATGTTCAAATCCCGGGAAGTGTCACCACACACATTATCATTAATCACTTCTTCAATAAGAAAAGGCCCAATTTTTCACGGGTTTAGTTGGAGTAAGTGTCGGTAGGAAATATTTCCTCACGGAGAGTGATCATCACTGGATCCCCAACATTAAAAATATTTCTTTTGCGATGCTCATCAACTTGTTGCTTGTATTTCACATTGCTCTCATTAATTTTATGTTTCACGGTTTTGAACATTTCCTCAAAATCACCTGCCATTTTGATTGCTTAAGAGCTTCTTGGTTTGGGAATTACAACTACATCAATCGTATGATTTTGTTATTTAGTATATACAATACTAAAGGGTGTCTTGCCTTTAGTTAAAAGCATATTCTGCTTGACCCAAGCCATCGTCCCATTCTGCTCTTAAGCATATTCTGCTTAAGAGCTTCTCGGTTTGGGAATTACAACTATATCAATCGTATGATTTTGTTATTTAGTATATACAATACTAAAGAGTGTCCTGCCTGCAGTTAAAAGCATGTTCTGCTTGACCCAAGCCATCGTCCCATTACTCTTGATGTTCACCTGCAAGACAACGAATCATATCACCGAATGAGCAGTTTTCCACTTCAGTTTGTCTATTGAATTGAGAAAGGTAAGTTGAGTTGAGTTTGTAATCGCTTCCACAATTCCTGCCAGGAACAACCAAGGAACCTAACATCACAATCCAAAGTTATGCTCATTGAAATGCCATGTAGACGAATTATTTCCTTAAAGAAAAATTTTGCAACATTTATTGCATCAAATGCCTTTTTGCAGGCGATAAAATGGGTCATCTTTGAAAATCTATTAACCACCACCATGACAGAATCAAGACCTCATTTAGTTTTTGGAAGCCCCAAAACTTAGTCTAAACTAAGTTCTTACCAAATTGAATATGGGACCGGTAAAGGAGTATATAGGCCAGTATTCTGATTGACACCTTTAAATGTTTGGCACACTTAACATTTTTCACGAAGCGATGCAAATCACGACGAAGTCGTGGCCAAAAACTTCTTTGCTTGAAGGAGAGCCAATGTCTTGTCTCTTCCAACATTAACGGCCAATCCACCACCATGCACTTCGTGAATGAACTGTTCTCGAAGGGAAGTATTTGGAATAAAAAGTTGATTGCTTTTGAAGAGAAATCCTCTTTGAATGGAATAGTCACCTGCTGCCCTGTGCTTACAAATAGACCATGGAATTGAAAAATCACCGCCATTCACATATTGTTTGCAAAGAGTTTTCATATCTGTGATTAGAAATTGAACTGCAACTAGAAGGCTCCATCTTCGGCTAAGAGCGTTGGCAACCCGATTGCTATGGCCTGATTTGCGTTTAAATTTTTTTTTTTTGTAGAAATACAATCCATCTCATATGCATCTGATTCAAGTTTTTTTGTGTTTGTAAAAATGATTAGTGATCGCTGAAAAGTATAAATTCTTGTGAAATTAAATAGTGCTCCCATTGTTTAAGTGCCCAAAGCACAACATACAATTCTTGTTCGTAGGTAGACCTCCTTTGCCGTTAACCACTTAATTTCTGTTGAAAAATTTGATAGGTCGGTTCTCATGGGAAAGAGCTGCTACCATGCCAACAATAGAAGCATCAGTCTCTACTTGGAAAGGTTTATCAAAATCAGGCATTCCTAAAATTGGTGCATAACTTAGGTGTTGTTTAATGGCAGCAAGCTGGACTACTGTTCGTCACCCCAGAAAAAATAATTTCTGCTTTAAATAATCGGTAATCAGAGTTACAATTATGCTGAAATTTTGAATGAATATGTGATAGAAGTTAGCGAGCCCATGGAAGCTTAGAAATTCAGTAAAATTTGCTGGTTTTGGCCATGAATTGATAACCTCTACCTTGCTCGGATCAGTTTTGATACCCTGTTTGGACACAAAAAAACCCAAAAGCCACTTCTCTTCCATGGCAAATTCACACTTGGGAAGATTTGAAAACAACTTGTGATCACGAAGAGCCGTTAAAATCAATTTTAGGTGATGTAAATGAGCATCCAATGAAGGGCCATGCGCAAGAATATCATCAAAATATACCACAAAAGAATATCCATGCAAAGGTTTGAGTACATCATGCATTAGTCTCTTGAATGTGCTTGGGGTATTGCATAGGCCAGAGGGCATTACTCGCCATTCATGTAGGCCTTCTTGAATTTTGAATGTTGTTCTCCACTCATCTCCTTCATGAATTCTAATTTGACGACAATCGCTGCGAAGGTCTAGTTTTGAAAAATAACTGGCTCCACCCAATATATTGAGAAGTTTTTCTAGGCGCAACATAGGAAAGCGAAATTTAACGATGAATGCCATAACAATACATGGACTAAGACTATGCCGAATGAGTTGTTTTTGCAGTAAATCTTCAATAATTTTTTGTAGGATTTGATGTTTTTTGGGATTCATCTTATAATGAGGTTGATTGAGTAATGTTGAATCGGGAATTAAATCTATTTGATGTTGAATGGAGCGTAGAGGAGGAGGAGGAAGTTGATTAGGTTTTAGTCAGTCGGCCAAACATCTGTGAACTAACCTAACAAATTTTCAACTTCAACAAGAAATTTAGTCTTGCGGTTATTCGATTCAGCCACCTAGACCACATACATGCAATTCTCACTTTTATAAGCGGCCAGTAATTGCGAACAAGTTATGCTAATATAAGCTGATTTCTTTTTGATGTTTTTTTTTTCCCATAGATGGTGTAGGCAGTAATCTAATTTTCCTTCCCTTCCAATCAATGGAATATGCGTTGGATTGCTGAGATATTCCTAAAATGAGATGACATAACGTACACCTATTTATAAAACATCACAGATAAAATTCTTTCCAATGAAAAGCTAACATGCACATGTCTGTCACAAGAACTTCAATGCCCCTTTTAATCTAGTTGATTTTGTAAGGTTGTGGATGTTTGGATGTTTTAAGTTGGAGTGCTTTAACGACCTTTGCCGCAATGACATTTTTATTGCATCCACTATCTAGTTACAAACATTACCATTAAGGGTACAACGAGTACGGAAGATAGTATTTCTTTGAGAGTTCACATGTTGTTTAGAAAAAGACTCTCCATCATCACCCGGTATATTTTCACATTCTTCATTGGAGAATGGAAATTCACGTGACTCTTCTGCAATTTTTTCACTTTCCATCACTTGCAACTGACGATGATTAGGACATTCATTAGAACGGTGGCTCGGTTGGAGGCAACAAAAGCACTTAGGCTTTGTTTGGCGCAGTTGCAGCTTTACAGCTTCTCAGCAGCAGCTGTGCTGTCCCAGGAGGCTGCTGCGGGGAAGCTGACTGTATGTTTGGGGCACCAGTGTGAAAACAACTGCGGGGTAGCTGTTTCTGTAAAAATGACAATTTTGCCCCTGTTTTGTGATGTGCGTAACAAAACTCTGATAGCCTTAAATTTATTACTTTTAAAGCAAAAACTAAAATTGTTCGTGTTCCGTGATATGAAAGATTTGGTTGGTATAAATGTTAAAATTAAAATTTAGCCGTTAGATAAGTAAATAGTTATATGCTAACAACACTCAACTAATTAATTCAGTATATTAAATCGAACGTAAGAAGTAGATTTTTCTTTTTTTCAAAACACTACAATCATGTCTCTACTGCTATATTATGAATCCAGAGAGGATAAACATACACAAATGCTATTCATACACAATCCATAAATAAAATCTATTAATTAATTTTTCAATGTTCAGATTCAGGGAGAATTATTTTTTCATAATTCCAGAGGCACTTTCCATAGTTACTCCTCCCAATTTCATTACATGAGGAGATCTATGGGTTTATATCGGTGGTAAGACCAGTTTCCCGAGAGATGCTTAGCATCTCCCTCTCCATCTTGCATCCCTGCTTCGCCATTAGATCACCTTCGAGCAAGTTTATGAATCCATTACCAGAGAAATTGGAGAAGAAGATAGAAGACATTCCTGCAGAAGCATTTGATTACAGGAGAAGCTTGAAAGGAATGGTTGAAGAAGTGGAAGAGCTCAGGGTCTTGAAGCAGGTCACGTGAGCTTGTATGTCCATTAATGGTTGCGGCTTTGGAGTCAGAGTAGGAGTAAGACGTCCCATTAATGGCTGCGGAGTTGGAGTCGGAGTAGGAGTTGGATTCCTCCGCCGCTATCCTGTTCGCTGCAGGGCTTCTATATGAGATCAATCGTTTGTGTTCTGTGAATGATTTGATTAATCTTCAATCATCGACTTATCAGAAGGTTCGATCTTTCGCTAGTTTCTATGACCCTATCTCGTTCTCTTTATCATTTTGGGGCAAAAGTATTGGGACGCTAGGGAAGAAGACGTAGGGGGCTTTGCGGGGGTAATATGTAATATTAGTGAAGCGAACGCGGGGTCGCGGGGTCTATCCTGCGGCCCGCGTTTTCGTTAAAATGCGAAAACTTTCGCCGCGTATGCCTACCTTGCCGCTCCAAACGACGCAAAATCGCGTCTGCCTGCCGCGCCGCTCCTCTGCCGCTGCCCCAAACAGGCCCCTAGATGATCTCGGTTTATGATAAATGCTGTCACGATTGTTGGTTTGTTTAATAACTGCTTTAGGGTCATTGAAACCAGCGAGATTGCTTTTGTTTTGGGACTGAATGGGGCTTGGCTTCACAATGTTAGATCCGCTCTTCATTGCTTCACCCAGCTGCTCGTTACAATTTGTTCTCAATGTTGAAGATCTGTTTGACTGATTGAGCTGTAGTTCAGCCTTATAGGCTAGATTAATAGCTTCAGATTTTGACCATACCGAGTCCAATTCCAACTTATCGTGTATAGCATCTTAAGCCCTCCCACATAACTGGCAACCATTTGTTGTTTAGATTCATTAAGATTGTTCCGAACACACAACCTATATAATTTTTCTATATAATTGCCGATTGTTCTATTTCCTTGAGAGCAGCGCTGATATTGCTACAACATTTGCTTGTAATCAGATGGAAGGAAGTGGTTGCGGAGAAATTGTTTCATCCTCAACTTGGTTTTAACATTTCCCTTTCCTTCACGTCCTCTGGATTGCATCAGTTGCTGCCAGTGTGTAAGTGTGGCGTGTAAGGGGCTGCAAGAGAGTTTGAGAGTTAGAGAAAGTCAAGGGCTTGGAAATTTTCTTCAAGGATTGTAAGAGGAGAGGAAATGTGAGAGATTTTTTTAGGGTTTACATATCTGACCTGTTTTTCCGTAGGAATATCCATGTAATCGAAGAATGTCTCGACTGATTGTTCCCAGTCGAGATAGTTTTCAATATGTAGGTGACCATAAAAAAAAGGTAGAACAATTTTTACCTTGAAGTCACTGTAGCCACAATCTGGATAGGTTTGACATTGACGAGCATTTCCCAATTCGATAGGATCCTCCCTAGATTTTGAATCTGAGATGTAACTCTGCTGAAGGAGGTTTTCACTCCTCTTCGGATTCAGGAAACTCGGAGTGCGTCTGTTAATCGGTTCGTCAGGGTCGCCCCAGAGCTTGGTTAACCGCAGTAGATTCATACGACGACAATATAGTTGCCGACATGACTGATGTGGTTGCCGGTGGGATGAATACGTTGTTCGAAATTCTCACCTGACCTCGCTAACAAATTGTTGAAAATCTCTGGCAAGCTGATCAATCCGCTAAGTGAGGGAAGCTTGAGGCGCGTGTAGAATTTCCCAGCGCCGATCGTCGTCGCCCGCTGGTTGTTTTCCTCGGTCCGCCATTCTCGCCTCTGTTACCATTTCAGTTGTATAATAAAGAAAGGGAAAAACAAGAGAATAGGAAGTGAATCAGTATATTTCTTTAATCAAATATCAAAAAGTGTCCTCCATGGTTACAGCAGTAGCCATATATATGTGTCTCCACTACACCACAACCGTATACACGTGTAAAAGGAATAGGCTAAACCGAAGTAAGGTGTAATTTTATAGCAGTAAGTATTGTATAATACTAATATAGAATTATTAGATATAGTAATAGTTGTTTATAAAAGGATATAACTGTATCACTCAGCTTCACCGCTAGGAAAATTTATTTTAGATAGCAAAATTTACAAAAAAAAATACTAAAATTAGTTATCTTTGCTTACATTTAGAAAAACAGAGCCGATAAAAGTAAATAAATAAGCTATTCCAAGCAGGCCCTAAATATTTTCCCCCATTTTATATTTCATTGGTGTCGGTTTGTAGGCTCTATGCAAATTATAATCCGTATATAGGAGGTAGTCCATACGTAAGAATTTTCTTTCAATGCTTTCTTTATTTGCTTATTTTGTCAGTGAGAGGTCAATTATTAAATTGCTCCTCATTTTTCTATCAAACAATCAATTATTTAAGTATCAAACTTATACTCTATTAATTGATTGATTCATTGAAAAATAAGGAGAGAAGCTTAATAATTATCTACTCTCCGACATAATAAGCAAATAAAGCTGTCATGTTGAAAGAAAATTCTCAATAAAACATCTAAAGTCATGCTGCCCATTTTAACTCACTGGTTGGGAAAAAAAAATTACCTACGAAGTTCGTATGCATGTGTAATATATGTTGTACAATAGTGTCTAGTAATATTGTAAATGGAGTTAACATGCATATGAATTCTGTATGTAATATTCTCTTTTGATTGAGAGCTTAGCTTTCCAGATAATGCCTTGGGTTTGAAGCCTTGCATTCATGATATGTGAGTTTGCGATTAAATTTGCTCAAAAGTCCAAAAAAAGTTTTTTTTAGTTATCTGATTTCTCCTCTTACAGGGGTGAAATTGCCTTTTGTAGCACGGAATGTCGCGGGCATCAAATAAAGCTAGATGAGAGGAAGGAGAAGGCGAAATGCTCCGTCACCTCTAGGAAGGACTCGACTCAGACTCAAGCAAACACGCCGGCTTCTAAGGCCTCGGGCGGCGGCGAAACGGTGGCGGCTAGCTGAGCAACTTGAGAACAAGTTTACATCTCCTATATTCTGTACAATTTGTACATGTCTTGAGGCATAAGCAGGATCCTGGACTAGATTGGGATGCCATTTTGGTATTTTGGCAACTTGTGCTGCCTTACTAGAGTTCATAAGGTGGTCATCAGTCCTCCTTTTTGTCTCTATATTGTTAGTTTGGCTCTTGTGGCTACTGATATGTATTAAGGTTTGCAGAGGGTTTATCATTAAGCTTTCCTATTTTTATCCATGGCTTGTGGGAAAGCATCGAAGTGCTTAGTATTTCAATTAATGTAAAATCTTTATTCCAACTATTGTAAAATGATTATTATTATTTTGGATTATGTATTGAGAAGCAAGAAGAGCATGCATTTATTCATGGCATAGTGGCTGAGGATGTAGTCTCGTAAAATCATGTGTTTCATTTGTGCATAATGCCCAAGAAAAGTTTACCTGTTCTTTTAGGATTATTTTAACTTGACTTTACGACTGAATTGTTAGGGCAATGATACTTTTGCTAGTGCAGCACAGTTGGATCATCTTTTATAAAAAAGAAAAAAATAGGGTTTTTATAAAATCTCAAAAGTGGACGGGTATGCACAAGCACGAGTAGATTTTTAGAGAATAAAGGAGTATTGTCACTTTTGGCAAAAGATACGAAAAGAAAAAGGCAGAAATCAACTAAATAAAGGAAAGAAAAATCATTTTGAAATTCTTTAATATTAAGTCAAAATATCTCCCCACTTATTTGATCTCATAAACCAAGAGGCTAATGGGGATCCTTTTTTTTAATTGTTATTTAATTTATATTTATATTTATATTTATATTTGAAATACAATATATTCAATATGTTAAAAAAATATATATATTTTTTGTAATTATAAAACTATAATACAAGCAACCCAATGCACCCAATATTTGCTCAAATCATCTGCATAATCTTTTATTTCAGCTTATAAATCCCAATTAGGATAAATGAGAGATTTAGTCCACATACATATACAGAAAAGAAAAAAAAAAGTCTTTTGCATACTCAGACAACTTCCTTTGATTTCTTGGCACAGTTCAGCACTGCATCTCCTACAGTGAGGAAGATTTTGTCACTTCCAATCAGTTCCATGAACTCTGAAGCATGAAGCTTCTCCATGATCACTGGCCCTGGATTGGCAAGAGCCAGCTGCCATGCCAAAACAAGAATTTAAACCTCATAAATGTAAATATTCATTCAAACAAGCTTTTGATATTTGCAAAAAAAACTATTCAGAGTTTCTATTTATTATAATCATTGAATTGAGTTTAGAGAGACAAGATTATCCATCTTTCCTCACCTGAACATTCCTTTTCTTCAGAGACTTGAACAACTCTTCCAAGGCATGAATGCCACTGGTGTCAATGTCAGTCACAGCTGCAAATTTTGCAATTTAATCCTTGAAATTAGAGATAATCTATCTGCCTTCCCAAATTATAAAAATTAAACAGTCAGAAAGCTTGGAATCTCACGAGACATCTCCACGATGAGGAACTCTATTTTTTTCAGCTTCTCCTCTTCATCAGTCAACCATCTTAAGATTCTACAAGCAAAACATGAAACTTTTTTTAAGTATAAATTGATGTAATAAAATGAAATACTAGATATAAATTCAAATGGATAATATTGTATATATTATTCACCTCTCTTTAACATAATTAGAGTTAGTAAAATATATGGCTGAATCAACTCTCACAATCAGGACTCCTGGAACTCTACTGGCATCAGGATATTGTTCAATGTTCCTGTAGATTGTAGTTCCAGGAAGATTGCCCAGTATAGCAGTCCTAGGTCTTGTCACTTGTAGAAGAAGCTTAGCAAATGATATGAAGACCTATAAAGCATAAATTTTGATATGAATTTGAGAAAATTTATTTAATCATAAATGTTTTACAGAAAAATAATAGAAGAGTCAGTCTGCTGAGTCTTTGTTGGGGTCATTTTAGTCAGAGTATATAAATATGTCAATTCAGTCCGCAAGCTCTTTTAATATGAGCTAACATAATCACCGCAGAAATTATTTCATCCCAGTTAAAAGTATAGAGGATTAAGTTTATACTTTTATAAACTGTGGGACCGAAAAGGCTCATTGTAAATAGTCAGATGACTATTTTGACAATTTAATATATTTTCTTATATTGCTAAACAAAAATATTATCAAATACAAAGCTGCAGTGAGCTCTTTCTCTTACAGCAATCAATAGACCAATCTCAACTGAAGCAAAGACCACGCCAAGAAATGCTCCCATGCAAGCAATGAAATCAAATTTATCAACCTTCCAGATGAGAAAAGCTGCTTCGTAGTCGATCAAATTAATCACTGCGGAGATGATGATCGACGATAGAATTGCGTTCGGAGTATACTTAAATAATGGTGTGATTAATAGTAAAGTGAAGAACACCACAATGGACATAACCAAGTTGGACACTGGAGTTTGGCATCCAGACATGTAATTAACAGCTGATCTTGAAAATGATCCTGAAACAGAGAGTTAAGACCATGACAATGAAACTATAAAAAAATACATATCACTCAATTCCTATGTATTTACATACCTAAACTTCAAATTTACACATATGCCAACCTTATATAAGCTTAGAAAGGTGCATCACTTTTTAAAACTTATAATAATTGTATTTTTGATGTGATATAAAAGATTTGAGTTGTAGAACTGCAATAAACAAAGTTTGCGTTAGATACGTTAAAAAAATAATCTATGTTGTACCGGTGGCAACGTAGCACGAAGTCATCGAGCCTACAACATTCATTGTGCCAAGCGCAACCATTTCTTTATTTCCATCCAAGTGATAGTCCTTCATGGATGCAAATGTTCGTCCGATCGCCACCGCTTCCTATAAAACTTTAAACGCTTAGAAGCAAATAAAAAGACTAGCTTTCTTGAACAAAATGGTATTTGATGATTGAGGCATCCACATACATACCACCCAATTTCTCTGTACATGCTTATCTAAAACCTAAACTTTGCTTCTTATATTTATACCACCGAAACATTTCATATCATGCCAAAAATACAACTAATTTAAGTTTTTTTTTTCTTGAAATACACTATTTTCATGCATAAATAAGATGACATATATGTAAAAAATTAAAGTTTAGATATTAGATATGTAAATACATAAGAATTGAACTGTATGTATGTAAATCTTCCTTGATAGTTCTATAGAGTACCGTTAGCGCAATCATGCCAGCAATAATGCCAATTTTGACTCCCTTCGCGAACAACGGTCCCGAAAAATAGATTAGGTTGACAGAGGAGGGGTTGATCCCTTTTTTTATATGTTTCACCTTGAAAATGACAACAATAATTGGTTTAATATCTTATTTTGAAAAAAATTATGAGAGTGAAAAGAACTAATTTTGAATTTGCTAAAATGACTCACTATTTGCACTCCATGTCTTTCTGCATGAGTAATATAAACGAAAAATGTTGCCAAAACGACAGAAATTAGCGGCGCAATTGCGGGCAGCCAAAATAGCTTCCTGTTCTTCTTTCCCTATTTACATAACCTCAATTAGTTCTTAGAATATTTAATATGGAGATCAAAACAATTAAACAAAAAATGTTGCAGTAATTGTTACCACATGCTTAGCAGCAAGAAGGAAAATCAAGAAGATTGTTCCTATGAGAATTGTTGGCCAATTCCACTGAGCAAATAGTCAAATAAATGGAACAGTTCAGCACTAACACAAAAAAATCTGAAAACAAAAAACTGTTTTTATGAGAATAAATACAAAAATACCAATAATGTTAAAAATTACCCCATGAGGAAATGGATGAAAAACAGACTTCATAACAGAAATTATGTCCGTCTGTTTTGTAAATTTTTGTATGCCAAGGAAACCTTTGAGTTGCTGAAGACCAATAGTAATGGCTGCTCCAGACATAAATCCAACTATTGCAGCATGTGATAAGAAGTCTATGAGAAATCCTAGTCTGCAAATTACAAATAGAAGCACATAAAGAAGTTAATTACATATTCAATCTAGAATTCAACAGTTCATCTCATTTATCTTTTCCTTTTTTTTTTACCTTAAAAATCCTAGCAAAGCTTGAGTGATACCAGCAAAGAAGGTAGCAGTGAATGCAAGCCTCAGGTATTCCTCTTTGTTATTTATGGGATCAAGTTCATCTTGCAGAAGAGACCCCAACAAAAGAGAAACTACTGCTACAGGCCCTATAGCAATGTCTCTTGAACTTCCCATGAGCGCGTAAACTAGAGGTGGAACAAAGCTAGAATCTGCAAGATTTTTTGTCTCATTTATTTACATGAAGATGTAGTTAGCTCATCAAAAAGTAATTAACCAATGCTAATAAGTACTTACAAAGACCATTTTGTGGTTCCAGATTTGCAAGCTTTGCATACCCAATGTCCTGTTTTCAAATCAAAGCATATCATTGAATAAACATAGAAAAGTAGCCTTATAGCTTCCTGCATACAAACTTTTAGGTATCCAACACCTAAACATTATTTTTTACATTCATACGACCCAAACCTTTCATATCATATAAAAATATCACTATTTTGAACTTCTAAGAAGTGAAATACACATTTTCATGCATATATATGGTGGCATATATGTAAGTATTGAGGTTTAGGTGTTAGATATGTAAATACCTTAGAATTGAGCAGTTTGTATGTAAATCTTCCTTTTTTTAATTTGGGGCAGGGTGAGATTTGTTACTGGGTTCATTGGGATTCTTTACTTTATTTCCGGCGAATGTGTTGTGCGCACGTTCAAGTATATTGAATGGTTGCTTGGTTTAATGTTGTCTAACTAAAACTTATGTAGATATGAATGTTTTTTACATAATAAAGCTAGATATATCAAATGAACTATATTTGATTCAATGTTATATTAATTAAACAATGCAATGTTTTCTAAAAAAGATGAGTAACAATTATGATCTCCCAGATACATCAACTTGGTTCGACAACTAGTACTTTATTAAAATAAAACTTAAATCTTATGATTGGAATTTTTATTTAAACATGTGACATCCTATAAAAACATAATATATAATACATTTATCACTAAATAATCTCTAAGTTATTGCATAATCTTACTTGAGGTATGCAGAGGCTAGCAATGGTTAATCCTGCAATAATATCTCCTTTAAACTTAATCAAATTATAATCTCTTCCCCATTCAAAGATTGGAAACAAAAACTGCAAGCCAAGCAAGAACTTCCTTGATCCAGGTTGGTCCTTGTAAGGCTTCAAGGGATCGTCGGCGAAGAAGGTTTCCTTCAATCCATCGGCGAATTCTTTAAGAAACTTTTTTCTTGGGGGGCATCCGACCTTGTAAGTCGATGGAGATTTCTCCAATTTCTGCTCTGATTCATATTGTTTAATGTTGTTTGCTTCTAAGTTCTCAACTTCATTTGAAGTTACAATATGGCCACCCATCCCTTAGCTGAATATATATGAAAACTTGAGAAAGGCTCAATTCACCTATAATTCAAAATTTTATAGCCGTTAGGAGGAAAAAACCAGATGATTGAAAAATTTACTTGACGCCTGCTACATTGGAATTGAGCGGTAGGTATGTAAACCTTAATCTTTATAAAGAAACAAATAATGAAATTGCAACTATTTATAGTTATCAGGGAGAAACTCAACCGAATTCATGTAGCGATGCTGATAGCAAGAAAACAAAGGACCACAAACAAATAAAAAGAATTAGGCGTGCAATGCAATAACATGAGAAAAAGTCGTCAAAATTGTCAAGTCGTCTAATAAAGAAAGAAACATGCATGCAGTTCTGCCTATCCCTAACCGCCCATCTTCAATCATAGAGTTCTTCTTAATCTCAACGGTTGAATCAGTCCTCTACAACAGAAACAAAAATAAAATCTAAGCAATCAGTAAAAATATAGATCAAATTTATAAAAAATTTAACGGAGTTCACCTTTCTGGAATGCCCCTCTCCAAATCCTAATCATATTTGGAGAAAATTAGGCAATAGAATCCGCCATTTTAAGTGATTCAAGATAAAAATTACATTTTTAATGCTAACGACTGGTTTGCATGCAAAAAAAGGAAAAAAAATTGTTCTTTTTTCTTATATTTACAACTATACTTTTGCCATTGTTGCCTAAAACCTTAATATATAACCTAATCACATTTGCAGAAACTTAATAAATAAAATAAAACATTTTAACCACAATGCCAAAACTGTACTCGAAAATATTAAAAAAGGAGCCATTTTTTAGGCTTAAACAAACCTTTAGCAATAAAAATGCAATCTTTTTTCATAAATCTCAATAAAAAAAGGTCAAAAGAATGCAGGGAGAGATAGAGAGAGAACCTCATTCCTTAGAGAAGTGTGAGCGTGGGCTATGAGGAACGTTGTGCGTCTGAGGAATAATTATAAGCACAACAAAAGGATAAAAATAGTGGAGAAGAAAATGTGGAGGGAGATTCCATAAACTGCCAAAAAAACGTCCACATTCAATGAATAAACGCGAGAAGAATTGAACCTATACGGGATTTCACCTTTCTAACAGAAACATTGCCAATGGGTATTGCCAACCGTTCATTTTGAAGGGAGAAGGGAGGGTCTAAGAAAATTTGAAATAAATTTTTTTTTTAAATTGGTGTTTGGTATTATAATTTAATTTTAATTTAGCCATAAATTTAATATAAATTCATCCAAATATAAAAAATTAAAATTAAAATTAAGTCCATCATCATGTTAAAATGAATTTTTTCGTGTTCAGTCTTTTCCTCAACATAAATCTAAATTTATTAAATTTGGAAGATTTAAGAATTTCTTTCACCATTGCTTAGTGTTCAAATTTATTGAATTTGATAAATTCTATTTAACATAAACTCATGTTCAAGTCAAACACAACTTTCGGGATATTTACAAATCGTACCACTCGATTCTAATATATTTAACACCTGAATCTTTTTTTCTTACATTTATACCATCCAAATCTTTAATATCTCATAAAAAAATATCATTATTTTAATTTTGTTAAAATGAAATAAGATTTTATACAAGTAAAAATGTAAGTTTAGGTGTTATATGTATAAATACATAGATATTGAGTGGGATGTATGAAAATCTTCCTACTCTTTAAGCAGGCTAAAAATTTCTGTAGAATTTGTTGTATAAAAATAAGTCCAGCAGATACTTCTAAATATATTTATAGAGGGAAATGCTTGGACAAAAAACATAACTGAATCAGCAAATTTTTTACATGTTCAGCTCTGAAGATAGCTGTGCGTCTCTATTGCTTGATCTCCCTCATATTATATTAATAGAATTCATAGCTGGATCTTTCTTCATATATCTTGATCACCCTCGCTTTGTCATGTGTGTGTGTGTGTGATTAAGCTATAAGTGTCGGTCTCATAAGTTGTATTTGTCTTACCCTCCATATGTCAACTTTGACGTGCATCCGCACACCCAATGTCTAGAACTAAGCGGACAATCTTGGTCTATGAGGTCTCCTTTGAAAGGCAACCCATAGTTGTTTTGCTAACTAGGATCTTCTGGTCACCTCTTGATTACGAAAACTAAGGGCACTTACAACCCATAGCAGTGAAACCATGAGATTTTGAACAGGGCCGTCACACCCTTTGGTAAATTAGCCATCATCTTAGGGTTTAGGAGCCCATTCTTTTTCAATTCTCATTTTTTCTTATGCTTCTATCTTTTATAGAGCTCCATAACATCCATTCTGACATTCTATTTACTTTCATTGAATCCATTCAAATCTTAATTAACTAATAAATACAAGAATTAATTCCTTGATCAAGAGTATTCTCGAACACACCTAATATGCAATTAAACTCAGAAGCTTTGCTTCTTTAAGTTATAGTTCTTGAAGGAGAAACCTCTAAGATATAATATTTAATTTGTCTTTCTTTGGCCTACACATGCCTATAAAATTGATTGATTTAAATACAATCAACCATCTATTGCAGCACCTATGGGGCATCCCTCAAAGCTCATAATTAATAAACATCAATAATAATAGATGTTTCAAAAAAAAATATACAACACGCACATAGATATAGTCAGATGACGTTCAATCAATTGGATATCAGAGTTCTCATTTGGGTAATGCTAAAATATATAATAATAAAAATGATGCCTTGTCAATAAATTTTTATCAACCGACTTGAATCTCGAAACATTTTCTAAACAATAAATATTTTGGATTTAAATTCAGGATCATCCAAGACCCCGATTTTAGGAAGTTTATAGACAAACTAGTTGTATCGATATAATAAATTCAAAGAAGCCCAAATTAGTTCAATCTGAGTCAAATCAAGTCACGAATAATTAATTAGACCACACTGGGTGCTTTGAGTCGTTAATCGAACGAGCAAATGAACATACATGTAATCAAATCAAGCGTCCCAATGAAAGTAGTCCAACAAACCAAATATCACTCAATTATGAGATCATTAAGACCATCAAACCATATTAAAAAAAAAAAAAACTCTATGATCAAAAGTAATTGATGCGGGTTGCTTGATCAGGCGGCTATGGGAGTTATTTGCCAGATAACCAAAATGATCATCCCCTAAGCGCTATAAATAGACATTCTCTATTCACTTGAGGGGAGGTGGATAAGAAGTCGAACCGAGGTTTTGAAATTTAACCGAACATTGAACGGGAAGAGGAGGAGGTTCAAGATTCAACAGTTTAACTTGATCGAACTGGAGGTTGAACCGGGTACATCATAAATATTAAAAAAACATTAAATATAACCTAAATGATATAATAATGTTGTAGTATAAAAAGTATATCATGAAATATAAATCAAATGAAAATATATCCTGAAATACTTCATATATCAATGACTAACAACTTAACATAAATCAAATGTTGATTCCTTAAACTATTTCATTCCACAACTTTAAACAATTGTTTCTCTAAAAATAATTAAAAATAAGCAAATGTTGGCATCTAATAAAAATATTTGTAAGTAAAGAAAAGATAAAAAGATAACATGGAATACTCAATTGCATAAATGTATACTAATGAATTAATTATAATATACTTCTTTTAATGTAAATAAAAGTGCTTATAAATTAAAACAACAATAAATCAATATTTGAATGATGTACTATTACTACAAGAAGATTAGCAATCAAGTATTATAATTCAAAAAAATGTCTCTCAAGAAACACTAAAAAAATAAATTGATTCAACGGTTAGCCCGTCGGTTCCAGCCGATTCATTGTGTTTCAATATGAGGTGTCAGATTTTCTAAACCTTGAGTCGAATTTTGAATGTTATTTAATTGAAGTTTATGTGTTGACTACGTAAATACATAAGAATTGAACGGTATGTATGTAAATTTTCCTAAATATAAATGAATATAAATATAATTAAAATTATGGTATAGATTAATTAGGAATAAAATTTAAAATAAGAGTTGACAAAATTGGCTGAAAATGACAACATCTCTCCATTTAATAACATTGCGACGCTTATCACAAAACAAAGTCAAAACTTCGAGTTACAAGAATTTTGTCGTGCCTTATTATGCGTTGATGCTTCAGTGGGGCTTCTAAGCGGCATTGGGACCAAATTGCCATTTAATATTTATTTTCTAAAACCTACCTCTGCATGCGTCCGCTTCAAGAAAATAAACAAATTCACATACATATCCCATACTTTTTATATATTTACATATCGTCCACCTAAAATTAATATTTACATTTATAATATTAATCATAAGCCCTAAAGTTGTCCTAAATTGTAAAAATTTCCTTCTTAGTTAAAAGTCCAAATAAATAAATATAAATATCCTGCGATGCAAAATACACGTCATGCATGACCTCCAAAGTACAAGAATAAAAAAGATAAAAGATTCTATATCGCTTCACCATTAAAGTGCCTTTATATGTCATCACATACCAGGAGCCAAGAATAGAAGAGGAGATAAAAGAGGCTTGTTCTTTACTGATCACTTATGGCCTCCATTAATGTGAGCTTAGCGGAAGCTTATGTGGAGAGGAAGTTGTACAAGGAAAAGATGAAGATAATGCAGGCAAGGCGATATGGTGAAGAAGAAGAGGTAGAAGAAGAAAAGAAGAAGAAGAGAAGGGATAATAGTCTCTTAAGTTTATGGAGAAAGAGAGTTCATCCAAGCCTGTATTCCAAGTCATCTCATGCAAATAATTAGCTAGATCTGTGTGCTTCTCTGATATTTCTTTTTAATTTATGTCAAAATATAAGTGTACGTATTTCAGCCTCTAATTTGGCATGTTTAGTTCTACCTGGGAAATAACATGCTACGTATAATTTTCTATTTGCCTGTCCTGCCATTTTCTGTGCACCTACACACCCTTACATGATGTACTAACAGGGCCGTTGTTGAACTATTGTGGGATATGCTTCGCACGTTCTCAATCATGAGATTCACAAGGCCTTATCAAAATTTCATAATTCACTTTTTTTTTCTCCCTAAACGTGATTTCACACGTTCTTTTATTGTTACGTGTATATACTGTAAGTACGGACAACAGTGAATGAGGATTATCATATCACATACACGTGAATTTATGATAACATATACGTGAAATTATAGTAACATCATTTCCAAAATCATTATTACCATCACTTCATAATAATCCTTCATATTTTTGTGACCAAAATTTAAAGAGAGAATGGGTGAGCAATACACGTTATATTGAGAATTATATGTGAGAAAAAAAGATAAAGATATTTATTGTATGTAAAATTAGATACATGAATATGATTTTTGTAGTTGGTACAATTGGTTATTTTGAGAAGAAGTATGAAGCTCGGTTGGAGTTTAACTAACATTCATGTGATTATTAATTGAGGTTCGAAATTCAATTATAATTGCAGTGATTTTGGAACACTATATAATAGTCATGATCAACTTCAGCAATACTGTTTTTATATACCTCTATATTTGGCAACTGGATGTGACAGGTGAAGTATTCTACTTCACACGATATGTCAAAGTAGATAGTGCTGCGAAAAGTGTGAACACCATTGTTGGACTGAATTACACACAAGTTTCAAAGCATCTTTTAAGAACAAACCGTTAAATTCATATTAAAAACAATAATCCCGAAACATGATTTTACCGAACTTGTTTCAAATTAACGATGAAACAAAATATAAGGACAGTAAAGTTGATTAAATACGAGTCAAATTAAGCTCAGATCGATACATTAATTTATTTTTAAAATTTTTTAATGTCCACTTGAAAGGTTAAATAATTTAGAATATGACGAGTTTATGATCAAAACGAGTGTCCCGATAAGATAAATCCAACGAGTCATCGCTCAATTATGATATCATTAATTAAGACACTCAGATGTCCATAAAATAACATCAAATGGAGGGAATATTTATGGGGCTTTCGATTAAATGGTTCTGATTCTTTTCTTATTTGCAATGAATTTGATCCTATACTGTAAACAAAGTCATATCCCCTTCATGAAAGTTGACTTAAATTGTAAACTAGAGGAAGACCTGAGTTTAGAGGATGATCGAGAGAAGAAGAAACTAGATTCTAGTGTTCTACACGAGAGATCTAGCAAACACTTTCCGCTCCTACAGTTGTTGACCATTATCGACAATCACTCTCTCGCCACCATCAGCCACCCCCTGCTTGTTGCAATGAAGTATCCTATAGAGCATCACACACTGAAGGTTGCATTGCATAACAACATATCCTAAATTTGGTGCAATGACGCGTGCCACATACGGTTCAACGATGCATCTCGAATACGGTATAACAACGCACTACAAAATAACAAGCTACAACTGTCATGCTTAGGATATGATGAATTATTTCGAACTTCGAAAGCTCTGTCCTCGCAGCCTGTTGCTAGGCTTACATAGTGGTCTACAAATATTATTACAGCTCTCTCTATGCCCTATGTGGCTCGTAACTTATGTGGCTCCCAACTTCGATGTTAGGCTTACAAACGTTATTACAACTCCTCATTATGACATATGCGACCAACGACAAATTACATGACACACAACTCATGCATATCTCAACTTTTATTTATGTGACCTACATACATTATTACAATTCACCGTTGTGAATTATGTAATCAACTATAAAATTTGTGGCTCACAAATTGTGTGACTACTTACTCCAATTTTTTTGTTGCCTGTGAATTCCATCGTGACTCCTTACTATGGTCTTTGAGGCCAATCAACGCTTCTAAAGCTACCTCATACGACAACTTGCATGGCCAAATAATGCCACAACTTTCAACGACATTCTCTGGTACAAGCTGACTCGACAATCACTGTCTACAACTTTCACGATAAACTATTGTATTCGTAGCTACCTACTATGACCTTCATGACTTATCACATTTTTCTTTGTTGAACTATTGTTGTAAATTAACCTTGTAATTATATATTCCTAGCACACAATTACACAGTAAACTATTTTCACTAAGCTAGACCCTGCGGTTTTTCAGATTTTCAGGGTTTTACCTTTTCTTTTATGTGGTGTGTGCGGGATCTCATTCTACACTAAGATACTAATTTATTATCCTACCACCACGAATCTTCGAGCACGCATTAATCATAAAATTGTTTCGATAAAATGAATTTTTTAAAAAATTATTGAGAGTAATGTAAATCATTTCTTCTGAAAAAAAAATGATAATAAAATTTTGCTATTATTATATTTTGATTAATCTAATTACTAATAATTTAAAATCGTGTGTTTTCTTAAACAATTAAAACATACAGCTAAGTAAATTATGACACAGTCTGTAAAAAAAAAAAATCTTAAAAAATATCCCTTAAAATAGCTAAGGGAAATTTGGGGCTAAAATAGCGCAAAAATATATATAAATAGCTGAATGCAATAAAAATAAATATATTAAATTAATCTATAATGTGGGGGCTACAGAGTTCAATCTAATGAAGTTTTATTTTGAAGTTAATGCATATAAAAAAAAAATTATACGAATGCCATTTCACTCACTAGAAAATGTAAATTCAACTTATTACATTGCAAATAACAAAAATAAAGATTTATATACAGACCACATAATTTCTATATATTTACCTATCTTTTATCGGGTTTATATATATATATATATATATATATATATAGGGATATGAATGATTTGAATGTTAGTAGTGTAAACATTAAACTTCAAACAGTAGATATGCATAAACAAAGGAATTATATCTATGCATGTAAATGCCCTTAAAAAAATGCACTCACACAAATATTTTTTTTTAGTGATCTATATATATAATTTTTTTTAAAAAAAGATTGATTGATGGGCTGAACCAAGGGCTGTCAATTTGGCTCATCGTTCGCGAATAACTTGTGTTCGGCTCTTTTACATTTCGAGCATAAAAATTTGTTCGTGTTAGACTTAACGAATTATATTTTTGGATTAATCTCTTAGCTTAATTTTTCTTAAATTTATTTTAGATATACTTAGATTTTTTGGGTGAAACCTAGTCTTTTAGGGTTTTGACAGTGAAATCTCGCATATTGCATTTAAATCTGATTTTTGTATGGATCATATTTGATATAAGAGTTGTTGAAAACTTAAAAAAATGTGATTTTATTGTCCGCAGTTGTTATATAGAAGAAACAACATTTCGTTTATCAATATTCATGAAAAATAGGCTTTCAATGATACACGTTTATGATATTTGTATTTATTATACTTTTATGGAATTTACTCTCTTAGGCAATAGGCTAGCAAGCGTAGCAAGACTTCAAGCATAGGTAGTTTTAGGTAGTTATTAAGTCTAAGAACTCTTTACATTTCCATAAATGTTACCATTTGCTAGTAATAAGGCATCAAGAAAGAAATACATTAGTTCCACATCCTATGATTCTCCACGTCCCGCTTCTAAATCTCTTACTTTGGGAGTCATTGATAACCTTGTATTACTTTTTATAGTTCTCCTTCAATGTTTCCAGTGATTCATTTACTCTCCGATATTGAATCAAATTTCATGCAAGCAATTCATGACATGAAATCAAAGATTTGGATATCTACGTGAGCCAAGTTCAAGTCGATTTGAATTGAAAACAATCAATTTCAAGTAAAAATTTGAGCTTATTATTCGTTGATGTTATTCTTGGCTGGTTATTCTTCACTGATATTGTTTCTCTCAACTTTATGCATTAGGGGAGACATTTATCCCCCTATAATATTTATATTATTGGGTAATATACGCGGGAAGTCGTCATTTGGTTTGAATGGATTCTATTCTTGAATATATGCGATGCGGGAAGTCAACATTTTTCTTTGACATATCTTACATTCAATCTATGTCACTATCCTACCAGGATTTGTGGAAGGAGGCAGCAACTCCCAACTTTGATGAGATGGCTGCCCCCTCCTACAAACTGAATCAAAATAAGCATTGATGGCAGTTCGAATAAGGTTGTTTTTGGTATTGGTGGTATTGTCATAGACGATCATGGAAGGTGCCTTTTATACTTCTCATCTCCTTGCCTTACTGATAAAACTTTAAAGGCTAAAGCTAGGGTTGTTTTTATGGCTATTTTAATTGCTAAATGTGCTAAATGGCCCCTAGTTAAGATTGAGATGGAATCTATTGTGTTGGTGCAAAATTTTGAACGACAACAGAGTGGCACATTGGAACATAATTCATTATATAAAAAAATTAAGCCACTCTCTTCTCAAATTAACACTGGCTGGAAATTTATTCATAGAGAGCGCAATGGGCCAACTAATTGGTTGGCTGATTTTGGTGCTAAAGCAAATAAAATTATTGTTGGTAGACAGCTTGCTAGTACTTTTTTTAAGTTGGTTGTTGGGGAGTTGTTAGATGTCCTTTACATTAGACCATGATTACTTATTAATTTCTACTACTTGTTACTTATAATGGCTTTTGCAATTTGCTGGTGTCCTTCACTGGTTTATGGGTTGCCTCCTGAGCTTCTACATTTGGGGGATTATAACTGTGTGCAAGAATTTTCTGCAGCTTAATTTGAACATATGCATGGCTATTTATTTAACTTTTGGGTAATATATGTGGGAAGTCATCATTTGGTTTGAATGGATGTTATTCTTTGCATTTGCATTAGATGTATTTCTTATGGTTTTTATTCTTTGCATTTCATTAGTTGTATTTTATTGTTTTGGTTTGAGGATGACTATGAAGAAGAAAACATCATAACGGTCACAACAATAGTTTTATCTATTGTTTCTGATGTTGTTCACCTGCACGTATAAAGTTTTTGGAGTCTACCAAGTGTGTTTATTGGACACTATTTAGGACTGCAAAATTCTAACTTTTCTTGTAATTTTGATGCAAAACGAAAGCATAATCTAAGTGCAGTATTCATTTCAATTGGATGTTGCAATTTATCATCTTTCTTCTACAACTTTTAAGGTCTGGATTTATAACTTTATCATCGATGCATAGTATTTTTGTTGCCGCTTTATGTAGATAATTTGTAGGTTTTGTGTTTCATTTTGATGTGTAGCTCATTAAAGCAAGCCATGCTAATTGGCAATTAAAAAAAAATTTCCTAGGTGAATTTTCAGGTATTTAGTCCCTTCATGTAGACAATTAAGCAAGTTAGGTACTGATTTATAAAGGGTTAGTTTGTGTTTATAAGCAAAGGTATGTAGTTGTATTATGCTATGCCTAACTCGAAATCACTCATGTTTCTCCTTATGTATTGTACCAATGGGCTACTTGACAGTAAAGACAAATGTTTATGATTTTGGTATTGTTGCATTGGAAATAGTTACTGGTAACTGATAAGAGTGTCACCTAGCTAACCGACCCAACAAACCTTCGCCTTTTGGACTGGGTAAGGATTTGTTTGGGATCATTTTTGTTTTTAATTTTTGTATTTGATTACTTGGTATGCGCATATTCTAAAAAGAAAAGGGAGTTACTGTTGCTTGTTGAATCAACCACTACACACGAGCATCTAACTTGGAGAATCTAGTGGAATCCCGATGTCAATGAGACTTGTACTTAAAAAAACTTGATAAAACCATTGTTGTGATGTTATTGATGATTCTAGTACTTAAAACACTTTAAAATCCCTTTCTCTCTTAAGATTTCAAGTTAATGTCTATTTATTGCTTTTTATTTGTTTTTTTGTTTGGGATAATTTTCTGCTACTAGTGTATTTTTTAGTGATGATATTCTTTAGACTCAATTTGTTTATTCATATGTGTGCTATTTTTATAATTATGAATTGCAGGTACAAAATCATCGTTGGCTCATCGTCATTCACTAATCACCATTCATTCGATTGTGAAACATAAAGATTGAAGTAGTACAAAGTCGAGTTTAAATTTAATGTATTTTTTTTATTTTTTTAGTTTATGAAAGTCATAAGTATATGTGTATCAAAAAATAAATATAATTTTTTTTGTAAAATTTTGTATATTTTGATTTTTATTTGAGATTTTATTTGTATTTTTTGCTTTCTTGTTTAATTTGTAAATTATAAAATTTATAATAAAGTTGTCCTTATTGTATAAAATTTTGTAAAAAAAAAAATTAATATATTTTTTTTAAATTTTGTATGAAATTTATTCTTGATTTTTTTTAGTTACTCTATGTTTTATGAAATTTATTCTTAAGATTTGTTTATAATTAAATTATTAATACAAACATTTTTTTAAGAAAAAAATATTATATAAAAAATTATTTAAAAAATAAATTATTTTAATAATTTTATATTCTAACGTGTCAATTTAGAGCCGAACACGAATATAAATATGTTTTCGAGCTGAACACGAACACACAGTTCGTGAGTCATTTCGAACACGAGTCATTTTTGAACACGAGCCAATTTTGAATCAGTCGAACACGAGGCAACCCTAGCTGACCTTCCAATCAACCCTGAATGTACTAACTGTCGTCAGGTATGGGAATCAACGCGGTGTGCAAATATATTCGAGTACCACCTGTCTTAAGGAGACACTACACCAACATGAGATTTGAACCCTGGACCTATGGGGACATACGACCTCTAAAGAACCTACTCTACCAACTGACCATGGAACGCACACTATAAATAAATACGTGCACACACACACACACACACTCCCATAGGGCTGAACAAACATCTTTTTTGAGAAGAGACAAATTGTCCCACCAGACTCAACAACGAATATTTCAGAATATGCAACATTGATATTTTAGGAGGGTCAAAAGACCAAATTGTTCATATATAAATAAAATTTTGAATTCAAAGGAGGCCAATTGCCCCTTCAAATTCAAATTTATTGTGAAGAGGAGAGAGTGAAGGGATGCTTCGTTTCACAACAGAGGAAGGCGGGAGCTGTTGACGCCTACGATTTGCGAATTGATGCTAGACGGGAGCGGGTCGCAAATGATCAGGAGCGGGGTCGTAGAGTCACGAACCGGGCTCCATCTTTAAACAATTGTCCCACTAGACTCAACAACGAATATTTCAGATGATGCAAAATTGATATTGTATGAGGGTCAAAAGACCATATTGTTCATATATAAATAAAAATTTGAATTGGAAAGAGGCCAATTGCCCCTTTTGGACTCTACGTAGGTTCCCCCTATATATATATATATATATATATATGAATATATTAAACCTTAAATTCTAGTTATGTAAATATATAACAATTAAAAATATTTAAAGTTATACCACTCAATTCCTATATATTTATATATATATCTAATAGTTAAACTTAAATTCTTGCCTCTATATATACACGCATTGCTTACAACAACAACAACAACAAAGCCTTAACCCCACTAGATG
Organism: Phalaenopsis equestris; assembly: GCF_001263595.1. Classification (NCBI taxonomy): domain Eukaryota; kingdom Viridiplantae; phylum Streptophyta; class Magnoliopsida; order Asparagales; family Orchidaceae; genus Phalaenopsis; species Phalaenopsis equestris. The sequence continues at coordinate 1,046,406 of NW_018164729.1, read as the reverse complement.
GGGTCGACTACATGAATCTTTTTTCTCCATTGTGTCCTATTTAGTGTCATATTTTGATTTAGTTTTAATAAATTAAGATCATTTTTTATATAATAAGCTCAAGTCTTCCTAAGTCTACCTCTGCATTTCTTAACAAAAGTTGAATCTAAAACATCCACTCTCCTAATTAGATCATCATATGTTCTTATGCAATTAAACTGTGTATCTTACTTTTTAAAAGACAAATTGATGCGCGACAAAAAAAAATATGTAAGATTTGGGGGATATAAATATAAAAATTAAAATTAAGATGTTAGAAATGTAAATACATACAAATTAGGGGTATAGTATGTCATTGCCTCAAAAAATCATAGATCATAAAAAAAAAAAAATCATAGATCATAAAAGTGACTAACTATTTTGGGGTCCAACTCATCCGTCTGATCTATTAGATTATTGGTAAATTTACAAATGGAGCACCAAATTTTTATGTATTTATATATTTAATAATTAAATTTTTATATTTACATATATAGAACCTAAGCCAGAAAAAAATTATTTCATAGAAAAGATATTTTCATTGTAATATAAAAGATTGGAGAGTTATGTGTGTAAATATGTGAGTTTACGCTCAAGATGTGTAAATAAATAAGATTTGTCGGCCATTTGTGTAAATGCCCCTATATTAATTTTCGTTCCATTTCCTAAAATGGTCACTAAAATCCACAAACCCTAACGCAAAACCATCGAGATCCACTCGCATACGCACACGATCTCACCGGCACGGTTTTCTCCCGCTTCTCGGTTCCAATGGCGGCCCCCAAGAAGCGAAAAGCCGAGCAAGACGCCGGCCGATCCCTTCCCAATCAAGACACTGATACAAATCTTAATCACACACCCGTCAAGTACATCCGCCAGCCCGACGACAACGCCGGCGCTGGACCCTCGGAATCCGACGAAGATTACGAAGACGAGGAAGAAGACTTCGGCAAGCTTCTCGAACCTCTTTCTAACGATCAACTCATCACCCTCCTTGTTTCCGCCGCAGCTCGAGATCCTGCCACACTCTCCGAGATTCATGCCTTAGCCGACGTCGATCCTTCTCATCGCAAGCTCTTTGTACACGGCCTCGACTGGAACACGACATCCGACGGCCTCAGTGCTGCGTTTTCGCGGTACGGAGAAATCGTTGAAAGCCGCGTCGTTTTCGACCGCTCTACTGCTCGATCGAAGGGATACGGTTTCATTCTCTTTCGCCACCGATCGTCTGCTCGCCGTGCGCTCCGCGAACCCCGAAAGCTCATCGATACTCGGATGGCCTCCTGCCAGCTCGCTAGCAACGGTCCGACCACCCCGAACCCTAACACTAGCAATAACCATAATCCCAATCTCAACCCCAGTCATGGAGATAGCCTTAACCGCAAGATCTACGTCGGCAACGTGCACTCTGACATCGACGGTCGCCGTCTTCACGCATTCTTCTCTCAGTACGGAGAGATCGAGGAAGGGCCGCTTGGATTTGATCGCCACACTGGCAAGTCTAAGGGTTTTGCAATTTTCTTGTATAAAACGCCTGAAGGAGCAAAAAAGGCTTTGGAGGAGCCTAGTAAGAATTTTGAGGGACATCACCTTGTGATTCAGAAGGCTACCGATAGTCACAAGGCAAAGATATCGGCACCAGTTAGTAACGACGCTGGTGGTTCAGCGGTTATTGCACCCAATGTTCCACCTAGCTATGTTGGCTACAACGGATCTGTTTATGGCGGGCAAGTTGCTCAATCAGACATGGGAATGGCCCAGCACGCAGCGCTGCTTGGACAGGGGCTACTTGGGCAGGCTATGCCCGGAAACGCTGCTGTGCTTGCTATGTTGGCAGCTGCTGGCCAGAACCAAGCAGCTTTTGGTATCACTCCGGCAATGCTTGCTTCCTTAAACCCTGCTCTTGCCATGGCACTGGCTGCAGGGGCAGCTCCAGCTGCACTTCCACAGGCAGCAGGAGCTATGTCACAACAACAAGGGACTGTCCCAATACCGGGATATCCATCTGCGGGTTCTGGGTATCGGCACATTGGTTTCCAAGGACCTTCTGCTTTTCAAGGGTCACCAGGATACCAAAGTGCACCGGGTTTACTTGGGAATACACCCCAGGTAGGCGCACATCATCGTGGAAACACGGGTCACACAGCTGTGCAAAGGTCTTCCATGGGTTCTATGAGTGGTTATGGTCTTCATTAGGTAAATCCATCAATTGACTTGTTCCATCATACCTTGCATTCGTAATATTTTAAATGAAGGTTGAATTTTATGCTTTTAATTGGCTTTATGAAAGTTTTAAGAGGACTTTATTTTGATTGTTTGCTAATTCTTGCTTGTTTTTGTTTTAGTTCAATGTCAAGCGTGATTACTCATCTGGTTTAGAGATTCGATGACTTTTGTATTGACGATGGGCTTATGGATGCATTCAGTCCTGCGGTTCTTCAAGAGCATTTTGCTTTTCTTTGATTTATTAGTTATTTGTAGGATGGAATGGTTTGAGTTTGAACTATTGTTTAATGTTTTTACTCTGAAAGCTCTTTGTACCAGACTATTTGTCTGTAAGCTTTTGTTTTCTCATTAACGTTGTTGTTTACTTTATCTACATTTGCAAATTAATTTACATCTTTGATGTAAGTGATGAATTATTCTTCAATTTCATTTTATAAGCTATGTTGGCATATTGGTCTAAAATAGATTTTATGATCAAGTTTATTGATTGGGATTGTTTTTTGGAATCATATCCATATGTAAACTCCTCAGCTGTTTGTTTTTGAGATTTGAGTGGCAACCTAAATTTTATTGGTCTGAGGCATGCTGGAACATCCTCATTGCATGGTTTTATTTGACAGGATCTATCATTTCTGCTTCATTAAACATATGATTTATGCTGTATATAGTTTTTGGACCTTATCTGCTGTATTTCCAGTGTTCTTTTGGAAGTATTCTTCCTGGTTTTCTGCAGATTAATGATTCCTTTTTACTAATAATGCTGAAACATTGTTTATTTTCAAACCTATGTGCATATCTGATTGAATTCAGATGTCCACTAGTGTAGAATATTCATTGTGTTGTGCTTGAAACGACAAAAGTATTATATCTGAACCACTGAATGTATAGATGAAGGTGTGGATCACACCACGTTGCTTGCACAATTGCGTGGTGAGATCCACGACATCGCACAAACATCTGCACGACACGTAATAATTTTTCCGAAACGAAGCTTTCATTCTCGCCACTTATTTATTGTTATTTTTTTGTAACAGATATTAAATAGGTTATTCTTGAATTATATTATAAAATTGGTTTCTTATTGGTTTATAAAAAGCATGAATAAGGTTCTAATAAATCATATTGGATTATATTTTGCATTATTTCCTTTTAAGTTCATTATTTGCAGCTTCATTTGAACCGCAAGATTTTCTGAATTCGAGTAAATTGGGCCTCAAACTTTCAAGCTTGTCCATTGCTTTGAACAAGTAAATGATTTAGAGTTTCCTTTTAGAAATACGTTTTTTCTAGTTTCGTGGCTGCTACCATTAAGTTGGGGTAGTCATGGGTCAACCTGAGCTTGAGATTGTATATGTCTATTGATCATTTGATTTAGCCTTAAAAGGCATAGCTAGACTTAACATTCACTGAACTCATGAAGTCACTTAAAAATGTTAATTTAAACTATACATAAAAACATTAGAATTTTTAGTTTTCAATTGCAAAGTGAATAAAATCCCAAATTTATAGTTTTTATTCTCTCTTCTATTTTATTTTATTTTTCCCCAGAACGAGTCATTCTTTCTCCACTGATTTCTCACCCTTTCATTGTTTCATTGCCAGAACTCCTTGGACTTGCATTCTCTTCAGTGAGAAGATCCGACCCATGAGTGGCTTGAACTTGTTGTATTAAATTTGTCTCAAGCTGGGTATTCCATTTATTTACATCCCTATTGGCAGGCTGGCAGCCTTTTACACAGTTTTTGTGAAATGTCTAGTTCAATTCTTATTACATTATTATTCTTATGGAACTTTTTGCAGAATTGGCTGTTGATTAGATGTCAAGAACTTATTCCAGCAACATTCCAACAAAGTTTACTGGGTACGATTTTCTGCTCTTTTTTTCTTTCATTAAATTTATTGTTCTTTCAGGCTTATACTTCTATTTCAAGACAAGTTGTGAAATTTTAATTGTGTTAAAGTTTAGTCAGGGCGGGCAGTGTGTTTTCAAATATCAGATGGTGGGTGATTCTTATATTTATTTGAAATCCATCAAGGGAAGATTGGAAATTATGTTGTCTGATGTGAATTCATCAGCCTTGAAATACTTGTTCTGGATTTGTATTACTTGCCATGCCTCACGGTGTTGTGAGTTCCTTTTTGGAGGCTGAAGCATTGATAAAAAAGGTGGAAAGGATCACTACTTAAGGGGAACGATAAGCTGTTCAATGATTTAAACTCTTTTATTCTAAAAAACTATCCGTTTATTATGATCCATCTTTGTAATGACATTGGCCATCATTAGTCACTAATCGATTTAATCATCATTGTTTTCATCGTTCTCTTGCATGAATGCTGCTGGCATATCTTGGAAGCATTGAATAAATTTGAATTGAAATGGATTTGAGGATACAATGGGAATGGAGATGAGGGTTTGCAAGACAGCTTAGTTGTAGGGATTTTTATGTAAACAATCCTGATAGCTAAATGTGTGAAATACATCAATTAGGTATGTTGCATTTCTAATTGATGTGGCAATAAATATGTTAGGTGGTCCAGTTGTTAGGGTCACAGTAAAATTCATTTGATCAAGCACAAACTGTGATATAAAGCTCAAATCTCAATGCAACACATGCGAATTGAATCGACTATAGATTTTGTTTTTCAAAATTATTTTAGAGATTAAATGAGCTACAGACATGTTGACCTCATTTTTAGTGAGGTTTCTTACTCTTCTCGTAGAGCCTAAGTTCTAGCCTTAGGACTTTCCTAAAGGACTAGTGATGAGACCCACCCTTTTAGAAGCTCAAATCACCTCCTGGTTTTTTTTTTTTTTTTTTGCGATGCCTTATATGAGTGGTTTCAAGAACTCAATTCTTATTTGCAAGGGCTAAGGATCAACATATGTAGACCCAAAGATAGTTCCTTAGGGTTCAAAAGCCTTAGGACGCCAATTATGACTTTCGCAGATTCACGCCTGCAGATGCCACAATTCGCATATTCGTGCACACAAATATCATAATTCACGTCATTTACACATGTAAAAGCTTCACAATTAATCGAAATATGATTTAATTTTTGAAATGATCGATCACGAATCAAAATTTGAAGAAACTTGAATTTGACGTATTTTTGACCCGATTGTCGACAAAGTTGTCCGGACGACCCCGAATCACAAAACAGACTGCGCCGGCGCGTTCGGTATGTCGAAATTACTTCGGGTCTGTTTGGGGCAGCTGCAACTTATCCAACTTATCAAAATAGACAACTTATCCTGATAATCTGCTGATCAGCTTATCCTGATAAGCTAGCTAGCTGTTTGGTTTATGCATTTCGAAAACAGCTGATTCTGGATAAATGATCATTCTGCCCCTGTTTTGGATAAACTGTTTAACTGTTTAGTTTGTGCGTTTAGAAAACAGCTGATTCATAGGAAATAGATAATATACATAAGTATTCTTATGTATTCCAGTGATTCATATAGTTGTAAATGCTGAGCTTTTTTGTGGACTCAACAATCAGTTCATTCATGAATCCATACAAAACTCACTCAAATGATCTCCTTGGTCGGGGCAAGGTAAAGGTGTTTGCTACATACACCCTGGAAGTGATATTTACAAACATATGACTGAAATCTTCTTAATACAATAGAAATACAGTAAACATTTATGTACCGTATAATTCTTATGCATTTACATATCCAACACTTAAAACTTTCATATTTACATGCAAAGCACTCAAATCTTCAACATCCACAAAAAAAGAAAATAAAAACAACCATATGCTCTACTGTATGTTGAATGAAATGATCGGGATTAAAATAAGAGAGTTGAAAAGAAAAATCTCTTTCAAGGCAAAGAGTGACAAAGTTCTAGATACACTTTATCCCTCTCTACTCAAAACACTACGCATGCCATGTTAGATGTTTACATTTATAACCTTAAATGAAGTTAGATATGAAACTCTTTAGTAAAGCAAACAAGAATAAATACTTTACTCCAACCGATGTTATTAATAATTTTCAAACAGTTAGCTTGAAAACCACAGCAATTACAGAACAGTCACTGTAAAATTTGCCTGGCTAACACAGAAACTTCCCATGCTTCTGCAGAATCTTTCCAAGCAGCCTATCAGAATTAAATTCATCATCACATGCAATCCACCCATGAATCCCAATCAAGTTCAGACTTTTCATTTCATTCCAATCCTTCTTTCCCAACTGTTTAACCTTACAGTGGGTTTCGAATGCCACAGCATCCTTGAACCCTCTCCAATCACTATTAAACAAAGTCACAGCATTGCCTTTACCAGTTTCAGGGTATAACTCAGGTGAAACAATGAGATCCATCGGATTGAACTCTGAAAATTGCTCTTTGAGAAGAACACATTTATATTCTATGGGCAAATTTACAAGCATTCCCGCCCAAGGCCAAACAAAAAGCTCATCGGTGCTCGAATTAGAACTGGATGATGCCTTTTCAGCTGCAAGCGGTGGAGGAGGATTCACGTTCCCTGCGGCCAGGGCGAGGTGGTTTTGGAGGAATCGAGCAAAGCTAAGATGGTTGGCCTTGTCCTTAGCCTTTCTTGAAGTGGAAGATCCTCTTCCAATTGCGTGCTAAAGGAGGTCTTTGTATCGACAATGCTGCTTCTTACCGACACAGTAAGGACAGCACATGGTGCCACCGGGGTTTAGAATTCGGTGATTTCTGTCTTTGAAGGACAAAGACTTTCTCGGCGTAGTCGTCGGGTTCACTGAACTCTTAGTCCTCATCGGAGGAGTGTTTGTCCGCCATTGGAGGAATTTTGGTAAAGCTCGCAGGAATTCCGTAAGCAAAGAGCGCGAACAGAAAATGGAGAAGAAATGAAAAAAGGGAAGATGCGTTACCTCTGGGAGATTGCTGATGAAGCCGAAGCAGCTTAGGGCAGAAACACATAATGACAACGAAGTAATCCGTAAGCAAGGAACACGACCCGCTGGGTTCATTCCACAAGCAGTGTTATTAAGAAAATAAAAATGACTTTTTTTTAAATCCCACCCAAAACGTGAAAAAGAAACTGAGGGGCGGAATGCCGCCCGCAGAAATAAGCTTACCCCAAACGAGCTTTTAGAAAAGATATCCATTTTGCCAGGATTCCAAACACGAATAAATCACGCGCAAATTAAAGTTATTTAAATAATATAACATAATAAAATAGAACAAAATAATAATAATAATAATAATAATAATAATAATAATAATAATAATCCTTAAATCCCTAACTGCGGACGTGGCTTCCTTCAGGCCCTTCTTCCCGATCGCGATCCTCCTCCCTCGCTTGATATTTCGCTTGAGCTTGTCTTTCTCTTGCTCGACATTTCACCCGACCCGTGCCTTAGCTCGCGCGTTCCCCTCCTATTCGCGAACCATCTGGTTCAAGCAGAGCTCCCAGCTAGCAGGTGACTCCTCTCCTTCGCAAGCCGCTCGGCCGAGCAGCTCTCTAATCGCGGAGCTTCACCTGCCGACCCTTTATCTTCTCGAGGCCGCATTATTTCCCCCCTAAATGCGCCTCTTCCTCTCTCGTTACCTCATTTGGCCACTTCATCAGGGTAGGTGCAGCTCCTTTCTTCCCTGCTTATAAAAGCCCTACCTAGGGCAATGTTAGCTGTTGTTGAAATTTTGGCAAGAGGGGAAGCTGCTGCTGAAATATCTTGGTTCTTTGTGTGCTGAGGTATTTTGGAGTTCCTCTTGTTTTGGTTGAATCATGAGCAAGGCGATATTTCCCCTCTAATTTTCTTCATTTCTCGTTCTTCTATAATTTCTTTACCTTAAGATTGGTGCTGTTTATATGCATGAAGTTGATTTGTGCAGAAGAAAGGGAATACATACTGATTGAGGCTCTGTTTGGGGGCGCAGCTGGATAGCTTCACGGAACCCCACCGCGGACGTCTTCTATTTGGGGGCACAGGATGAGAACCTTGCGGCGAACGCAAGGTAAATTTTCGCGAAAAGCCGGCCGCGGGATCGAGCCTACAGCCCGCGTTCCGCGGTCCCATAGTTACCTAGCCGCCCTTCGATTAAAGGTCTGGTTCGTTTGAGTTGTTACGCGAAATGAAGCTCTGCTCCTTCCCCTCTCCTTCACTCGCATTTGTTTGTTGGTGGCAGTTCGGCTCGTTCGTTCCTCTTCCCTTATATTCCTATCGGAAGGAAGCCCATTGGTCTCCTTTCTCTTCCATCCTCGCCCTCGAAGGTATCGAAGGAGGAGAAAGAGTGTTTTTTTTTTCTATCTCTCCCCCGCCTGCCATCTCACGGATCCTGCGTTGCTTCGCCCCTCTGCTCTCTATTTGATCTCGCTGGAGTTGGGGATGCCCTTAGGTCGCAGGGTCGTCAATGGATCGAGCGTTTTATGCCGGAAGAGGTACCACTGCTTAGTGTTATCCATTTCTTAAAAAAAAACTGTGCATCGGGTCCTGCTCTATGGTAGATTTGTATAGATAGAAGAATATATGGTGAGGAGCCTTGCTTTGTTATCCATTTCTGATTTGGGAGCGGTTTGCATCATTAATTTCAATTTAATTATGATAGGTGGAACTTGGAATTATGGTTCTTCAAGGTTTTCAGAGAAATTCGCTGTTTTAAGCTAAATTATAATGAATTTGAATTTTATCAAAATATTCCTTTTTGTTGTTTCTATCTATCTTTTTTTTTTTGCTTTGTGGGAAAGTTGTGATGGAGGTGGGGATTAGATCCCAAGAACTTCAGAAATGGCTTACTTGCAGTTGATGGTTTGGTTGCTATTCTGTTTCATTTTTAGTTGAATGGCTTATGCTTGGATCGCTTAGTCATTTTCTTGTTCGTTTTTTATCGAAGGGGAAATTTTCTTAATTATTAAAACTACTTATTTTTTTATTAAATTTATTGCTTAAGAAATAATTTGTTTAATATAAAAATTATTTTATATTATGTTTTAAACAGCTTTGCTGAAGAGGGGCGGAATGGTCATTTTTCCATAAACAGCTGCCAAATAACTTGTTTCATTAAAACAGCTTCCCTGCAACAGTTTCCTGGGCAGCGCAACTGCAGCTGCGCCAAATAAACAATCAGCTTCACTAAAGCTGCTTCCCCGCAACAGTTTCTTAGGCAGCGCAACTGCAGCTGTGCCAAACAGAGCCTGAGTAAGCTAGGATTAAATTCCAGCTTTGCTTGAGTATCTTATTTTGAAGAAATTGCTGATTCTCTAAAAATGCTGGCCTTTTTAGGAGGGTTACAGTTTTCTATTTCCTTGCATTCGTTCTTCAGGGGTAATATGTTTTTGTATATATACATATGAAGGTTGAACTAGGTTCTTCTCTTGCACTCGCTGTTTCGGTCTACTTGCACCCATATGCCTAAACTTTCACACAACTGAATACCTACGTGCTAAGATGTTCAAATATGAAATTTTCATGTGCTTGAACATTCAATATCCGAAACACTTATACACGTGAATAACTTAAAATGTAGCGGCTTTTTTTGTGAAATCTGAAATTTTTTTTCGGTATACTATGGGTTTTCTTGGCTATTAGTTAATGAAATTTGTGAGATCTGATGCCTTTTGAGGGATTTGATGTTTTCATGTCATACTACTTGTGGTTCCTGAGGATAAAATATGATTTCATTGGCAAAGAAAAAGAAAGGAGCAATTCATATATGATGGTTATATTTAAAGCACATTTCTGTTTTACCTCTGTTAACTGATGCTTAGTGATGCAAAGTACTTAGCACATATATGGTTGCAGTATTTGTTTTTGAAGATTTACATGCATACCACTTAATTCCCATGCGTTTACATATTTAACATCTAAATTTTGATTACATTTCTATCAATCAAGGCCTTCATATGACAATCAATGTTTTATTTTTTTTTTAGAAGTGAGGCACACCTTTTCACACATAAGCAAGATGGCATGAATGAGGAATTTGGGTTAGGTGTTAAATGTACAAATGTTTAGGAATCAAGTGTCTTGTGTGCAAATTCTTCCTTCATTTTGAATCTTGTTGCTGCTATATCTATTTTTGACCTTTTAGGGGCTTAAATATGCTCATTGTTCTGAGATGGATCTATGTGCTGCTTCACTTTACCTATTGTTTGATAGCTGATTTGGAAGGCTTTTCTTACTGTTTTGAGACAATTTGTGGGCAAATTTGGATACTATTCGGAAATGTTTAAAATGTCTCTCTTTCGGGGTTGGTTTGTCCATCATTTGGAAGGTTTAAATGCCATCTTTTCTAGATTATTTTGAGGGCTTCACCTATTGTTTGATAGCTGATTTGGAAGGGTTTTATTACTTTTTTGAGACACTTTGTAGGCTAATTTGGATACTATTCGGGAAGGTTTTAAATTGTCATTCTTTCGGGGTTGGTTTGCCCATCATTTGGAAGGTTTAAATGCCATCTTTTCTAGGTTATCTTGAGGGCATTACCTATTGTTTGATAGCTAATTTGAAAGGCCTTTTCTTACTGTTTTGGTCACTTAAAGGCTGATTTATGGAAGTTTTTAAATGGCATGATTTGGGTACTTTAAGTGTTGATTTTTTTTTTTGAGACTTGTTGTGTACTATTTTGGTCATTTCAAATGCTAATTTTGGAGGTGTGGTATGAGATGTTTCAGGCCGTTTTATTGATTATTTTAAGAGGATTTAAACGCCACTTTAGGCCAATGCATTGATTGATCTCCCTTTTACTCTCGCTGACTTTTGGAGATGGATCAATCCCTCTTCTCTCCTTTTGGTTCACTTTTCTTTCTTTTCTTTTCTTTTCTTTGCTTAATGAGTTAGATATGTGCTTATATCCTAATATAAGTGCACATATATAGTTTAGGTTATATATGAACCATTAAGCAAAGTTGTAAGTTGGACGGCTCGGGTTTTAAAGGCGGTGATGACAAAGATATCCGCTAATAAAGCATAACAATATTGCATCCCACGACATCGAGAGCCGACTCAGGGACCTGGTGAGAGTGTAGGATGTATTATTCACTGACACTAGGCTAACACGGCTCCCTCTCTTTCTTAAGCTGCTGACGGTCCTAACCCGACAGTGCAATCGACTTGTGGGCGATTTATTTTTCAAAAATATATAAATATAACAATAGAACAAAGATTTCCTTTACAACGTAAATACTTTCGATTGCTAGCTTTAATAAAATTTTTTTCGCCTGTATGCATGATAAATCACAAATTTTAAAATATTGTAATCTGATTGTCCACTTGTCAATTGTCTGTTCATGGCTAAGAATTGCCCTCCTTAAATTGTCTTTTTGAAAATTTTTAGTTGAATGTGGGACTTTATATACGTGGATGACCGACGGTTGCCTTCAAAGTCAACAACAACAACAACAACAACAACAACAACAACAACAACAACAACAACAACAACAACAACAACAACAACAACAACAACAACAACAACAACAACAACAACAACAACAACAACAACAACAAAGCCTTAATCCCACTACGTGGGGTCAGCTACATGAAT
>NW_018164729.1:984584-1034460 GCF_001263595.1 Phalaenopsis equestris | reverse complement strand
TTAAAGGCCAACATTCAGCGCCATAGAGCATTGCAGGTCTCACCACCATCTTATAAAATTTTCCTTTCAGTCTTAGCGGTACTTTTCTATCACACAAAAGGCCCGAAGCATTCCTCCACTTCAACCTACCAACTTGAATTCTACTATTAACATCCCCATCTATATCACCATCGCTTTGGACAACGGACCCAAGATATCTAAATCGTTCACACCTTTTAATAATTTGATCACCCAAAGTCACACTTCTGTCACTAGAGCTATTACTACTAAAATTACATTCCATGTATTCAGTTTTAGTTCTACTTAAACGAAGGCCTTTAGACTCCAATGTAGACCTCCATAATTCAAGTTTTTCCTGGGTTTTTTCTCTCGTTTTATCCACGAGAAGAATATCATCAGCAAAAAGCATACACCAAGGTACATCCTCTTGTAGATTTCCAGTAAGACCATCCATAGCTAAAGCAAAAAGATATGGGCTTAAAGTCGATCCCTGATGTAAACCAACAGAAAAAGGAAAATATTTTTTCAATCCTCCTTCAGTTTGAACACAAGTAACAGCTCTAGTATACATATCTTTAATGACTTGAATATAAGTCATATCAACACATTTCTTCTCGAGAACTCTCCAAAGGATATCTCTTGGAACCTTATCGTAAGCTTTTTCTAAATCAATAAAAATCAAATGTAGATTCTCCTTATTATCTCTGAACTTCTCCATCAAACCTCTCAATAAATGTATAGCTTCCATAGTAGACCTGCCAGGCATAAATCCAAATTGATTATGAGAAATTTTCGTGATGCATCTTAACCTATGTTCAATTACCCTCTCCCATAATTTTAAAGTATGACACATCAACTTAATTCCTCTATAATTTGCACACTCTTGTGCATCCCCTTTATTCTTAAAAATGGGGATCAAAATACTCTTCCTCCACTCCTCAGGCATCTTTTTAGTTTTTAAAATAATATTAAAGAGTTTAGTAAGCCAAGAAACTCCCAAATCTCCCAAATATTTCCACACTTCAATTGGGATATCATCAGGTCCTACAGACTTTCCACCCTTTAAAGGAATTTAGGAATAATTAAGTTGAGCCTACCCCTACCTGAATGCTTACAATTTTTCTTCACGTTTTTCCTATGGTTTTCTTTGAGTTTTTGTGGACACTTGTGATTTTCTTCTGGTTTTTTGTATGTTTCCTACGATTTTCTTTGAGTTTTTTTTCTTTTGTGGGTCATTTGTAATTTTCTTCGAATTTTTCGTGTGATACACTGTCATTTTTTCTTCTTACATAAATGCACAAGTTTCCTGCTTGTTAAATTCTTCTTCATGCTCGTTTGTTTCTATATGTAATGCAAACTTCTGCAGCAGTGACAAAGACTTCAAGGTACACATGTTTATTTTATTTATTGCACTTTCTACTGTCTTTTACTTTACATTACATTTTATTGTTTATTTTCTTTACTGTGCTCCCTGCTGCATTTCTTTACAACGCTGTTATAGTTCTTTTATCTTTATTTTTGCTTGTTAAATATCAAGAGCTTTAAGATAAAGAAAGGTAGCCCGGTTTAGTAGATACACAACATCAACTTACCAACTTAACAATATTACACGCTCACATATAAAACACTAAACTTGAAACTGCTACTACGTGGAGCTTTGAGTAAACATTGTGGGCAACACGATGAGGATGCGAGTGAAGGACTTCTGTTGACGAATCAAGACTAGAGCAGATTTACATCAGCTGAACCTTCTTATATAATACATAACATAACCCATAAGACTTCGAGTTGGTTTGCTTAGCGCGACATAAATCCTCACCTCATCTTTTAGACTTTTGCACAATCCTGTTGTGCATTCCGAAGTTGCCGTCCGGTACGATGTAAATCCTTCTATCTTCTTAGGCCATTGACACAATTAGATATCGTGCGAATGTAAATCCTAAATAATAAAACCGGCAAGATTAAATATTAAATAACTTTACTCTTAAGACATAAAATCGAACATTAGGATAGTTGGAAAGTCATCGAGGTTCTCCTCGGATCCGTGACATCTTTTACTTTTTCACATTTCTAACTCCAAAAAATAGTTGTTCTTATTTTGAGTCATTCCCCTTTTACTTTCCTACATCTTTTATTGAAAACTAAATTTTGAAATCTTGAAGACAAAACCAATGATCTTTATTGAGAGTTATTTTAAGTGATTTCAGTCATTTAATATGTAATTAACTATAGGGGTTGCTTTTTTTAAGGAACTAAGAACCCAGGTAAAATACAGTTTATGTAATCCTTATATTAGGTAGTGGAACTTGTCGGTCACACGTAAAAATGTTTCGCATATCAAACAAATGTCACATACTCTTTAGTTCAGAAAGTTAAGTCTACTACAAGTGTTATGTTTGTCTTTCAGGATAATTTCTTACTTGTGGTATCACATTCAACCATCTAAACTCTCGAATATGTGGGGTTTATTTGATCTCATTTGTTTCAAAATTAAAATATTATTTTCAAAAATCAAAATCACGTATATATATATTAAAACTATTTTCAAATCTAAAATATTTTCGAAATAATGGCTGACAAGACAACAAAAACTTATTGTTTAAATAACGGGCTCAATAAGAGGATTCCAACAACTCCATGCCTGAATTCAAGCAATAAAAAGGCGTGTATGAGTGGCCGAGGAATTGAGTTATTTGTTGTGGAACACCCTCAATTTTTACCCTCATAGTGAAGGTAGTTTAGAGGAGCCCATTTGCTCTAGAAACAACAATGCTTGAATTCATCATTCTCACACATGTTTTCACGCCCGTCTCTTTAGTTATTGTGGCTTCATCTTTGGAGAAATTATTATATACGGAAGCCACACGTATGTAAAACAGTATACGGGGAGGCCATGCCACATACACTTACATTTGTGGAAACGTGACATCCCCATCCACTGTTGTCCGGACATTCGCTTGTAATAATTTGTCAGTTTTGCGACCCGAACTTAAAAGAGTGGATGAGCTATATTTTATGTTATATAAAGAATTTAGTGATATGTGAGAAAAAAAGACTTTTAAGATATTTTCTATATGTAAAATTGCATATATAAATATGATATTTTAGTAGGTATTATTGGTTATAACATCGTCCTGGCCTTTCTATTCAGAGGGACTATGTAGCTCGGTTCGAATTTAATTAACATTCAATTGATTTTTAAGTGAGGTACAAAGTTCAATTATAAATGCACTTATTTAGGCCTACTATATAATAATTATGATTAAAGACTTTTATCATAAAAACTTTAGAAATTTTATTTTTATATTCCTCTATATTTGGCAACTGGATGTGATGGACGAAGAATTGTGCATCACATTCTATGTAAAAGTAGATAGTGCCTGTGAAAAGCGTGAACACTATAATGTTGTACTGAATTAGACACTAGCTTAACAAAATGAAAGATTTATGTTATTTTAGATTATTTTATTATTATATATTATATTTTTCTTGTTGATATGCAATCAATAAAAATTGTCATTTGACACAAATTTTGAGGGAGGATTGGTGCGGATTTTGGGGCATCTTTTGAGAAGAAACATTCAAACTCATTAAAAATTATCCAGAACTCCAATTTTGAAAATTTACCATCAAACTTATTGGCTTAATTATATGCAAGCAAAGTTGGTCCAATATGAGTCAATTCAGGCCCAAATCGTTTGGTTAATAATTTTTGGAAGCTTCCAACTCCCAGTTGGAAGGTTAAAGGGATTCCCAATATGACAAGTTTACAGTCAAATCGTGTGTCTCAAAACAACGAACATAATGAGTCTAATATCACTCAATTATGACATTCTTAAGACACTCACATATCCCCAAAATGTCATCCAATTAAGATAATTTCTTCGGTCGTCCGATAAAGTGGTGCTCTCCTTATTTGCAGGGAAGCCTCTATGAGAGTCTATAAGGGTCTGTTTAGGGCAGCTGTAGTTTATTTAATAATCCGTTGATAAGCTAATTAAAATAATCTACTGATAAGCTAGGAGCGGTGACTATTACAAATTTTTATTTTTTTGGAAAAACCAGACTGCTGCTAGAAAGCTGCCACCACCGCACCTAGATAGGTGCAGTGTGAAAATGCTATTTTCAGCATTTTGAAAACGCATCAGCTGCCAAAACACAGTTTACCCAAATAGGCCAGGTGTGTTTTCAAAACGCCACCGCGTCAAATAAGCTGCCTCAAACATACCCTAAATAGAGCTCTACTATTCATGAAAGGGGACTGTAAACTAGATGACCTGAGCTTGGAGGATGGTCAAGAGAAGCTAAATTCCAATTTTCTACACCAAAGATCCGTCAAACGCTTCCCATTTTTTGCAACCGCCGACCATCATCTACCACCACTTGCTAGCTATCGTCGGCCACCGTTCTGGTCGTTGCAACAAAGCATTCTATTGAGCGAAGCGCTTCGAAAATGATGTAACAACATACCCTAAATATGATATAACGATTGCATATATTGTGCAACAACGCCTCTCGAAGATGGTATAACAATGTACCCCGAACTAACTGCTTAACACTGTCGTACTTAGAATATGATGACTTTCTTCGGACTCATGAAGCTCTTTCCTTGCACCCCACCATTACGGCTTACTTGGTAGTTTTCAAAGTAATTATAACTCCTCGCTACGGTCCATGTAACCAACTACGGGCCTACATGGCTTGCAACTCACAAAGTTCTCAAATTTGGCATCTGCGGTCTACAAATGTTATTAGAACTCTCAACTACGACATATGTGACCAATTATAGCCTACGTGACTCATTGTTCATGTAGACACTAACTCTAGCCTCTGCGACATATAATCGATATTACAACTCCCCGTTACTGCCTATGTGATCAACTACGATCTACTCAGCTCGCAGCTCGTGCATTTCGCAACTATGATTCTTGCAACCTATGAGATGTTATTACATCTCACGGCTATGACCTATGTGACCCACTATAATCTTCATGACTCACAACTCGTGTAATTAATATCTTCGGCCTGAGAATGCTATCAAATCTCCCTATTACGGATGATGTGGCTGATCAACACTCCTGAAGCTACCACATACAACGGCCTGCAAGGCCGATTAATGCCACGACTTCCAACTACAACCACTACACTACGTCAAGTTGACACTACATCCCCCGTCTACAACATTCATGTTAGACTACTGCCTCCATAGCTATATACTACGACCCTCACAGCCTATTATGTCTATCATTGTACATTAACCTTGTAATTCCATATTCTGTTATATTGGCACCTAGTCTAATGGTAAATCTGTCTTTTAAATGCCTAAGGGCAATTTAGTCTTTTATTTTTATTATTGTTGGGCATACAGTCTTGTTATCTATAGTTAAGGGGGATGCATGAAATTGAGTTGTGAGTCTTAGGTCTAGGGTTTGAAAGGTATTTTCTACCTCTCGAATTGCAGGAATTGAGAGAGTCCACATATCTCTCGAGTTGTAGGTGTTTATCTTTGTATTCGTGTAAGCTGTTTGGATTATTGCAATAAGAATTTTTGTTTGCCCTAATTTCTACGAAAATGTGGTTATCTTCGTCGAATCATAACAAATTGGTATCAGAACACGATTTTGGCGAGGTCACCACGGATCGTTGCAGGCGTGAAACTGTTGTTATCGGTGTGAGAAATAGTAAAGAAGCGTCGACGGGATCCTTTTGTGACAAAACCCCGCGATAATCGTTAGTAGAGAGGCCACCACGAGGTCACAGTGCATTGGAAAGGCTTCGACGCGAAGGTTCCGGGTTTGTCGAGATCCAAAACTCTTTCGTGACGTAACCCTGCGATATAGTAAGGCCCATAGCTTGCTGGTAAGGAGATGACGGGATCGCAGAAGGTCAGAGCTTGCTGCAAAAGATATGACGCGAAGTGATTGCGACTACGAGACTGCAGCGGAAGCGTGGTGTTATAATGCAATACATTGGCGATTAGAGTTGTTGACTAGTTGCGCGGTATCGCGACAAAGAGAGACCAAAGCTTCGGCAGGATTGCGATGTACAATGCTCCAAGACCCCGCAAATAAGAAGCATTGGGGATCAGGATGAACAAAGACCCACAAGCCTTGATTGCGACTCGATCCGTGCGAGTTGAGTTTGTTGGTCTCGACTTATATTTCAGTTGCGACATAATCTTATTACTACCTGATCGGTTGGATTGCGGTTTGCCCCGTGCGGTGCAGTTACGATTCTTATAATCGCGTGTTGGTGCTTTCATCTTTTTTATGATAAAAAAATATATTGTAAGAATGTCAACTAAGAAAATGAAGGATTTGGAGAGGAAATTAGAGAGATGTGAGCCAAATTAGATCTGAGGTGGAAGAAAGGCTTGTCGCCATAGAAAATAGATTTTTATCTATAGCGAGTCGAATGGAGGACCGATTTGATAGCACAAGGGAATTTCAATAAATGTTGAAGAAGGTAATGGAGTTTCACACAAAATCGACTCCACCTACCACGGGTCAAGAGACCCGGATTCCGATAGCAACAACTAAAAGAATTCACACGATATGAGGTCAGCATCACAACTTTAGGTGTATCGGGAGTTTTGGTATCGAGCGAGGAGACTCGGAGTGGACTTGAGCGATAGCACTTTGAAGAAATAATACGACATTCAAATTGCTTGAACAAATGAAAATAAGTAGGATTGAAGTTGACAAGGATAGAAGAGACATGAGACGGAGTTGACAGATATTCTAACAATTGATTAGTCACGCAATTAGTTGTTTGTGGATGCAATATTTTCTAAGATTGATTGGAAATCAGACCACCAACCAATTTAGAAGCGATCAGAGGATGTACACAATACTATATTTCAAACTCCTATGGTTCACTATGAATTCTTGTTTAAATGGAAAATATATTCAGTCATTAATGCCAAGTGGAAGTTGCCTGATTTGATCAAGCAACAATCTAATTTTTTCCCACCTAGAGGACAAGATGTCTTTTGGGAAAGGAGTATCGTTACGTTGGCCCTTAGTCTAAGGGCAAATCTGTCTTTTATATGCCTTAAGGGAAATTTTTTCTTTTGTTTTTATTTTTTTATTGTCGTGCATAAATAAGCTTGTTATGTTTTGAGTTAAGGAGGGGGGGAGGGGGGGATGCATGAGATTGAATTGTGAATCTTATGTCTAGGGTTTGAAAGAGATTTGCTACCGCTCGAATTATAGGAATTGAGAGAGACCGACCACCTATTGAATTGTAGGTGTTCATCCTTTTATTTGTGTGAGTTATTTGGATTATTGCAATAAGAATTTATGTTTGCCTTGCAAAAATCTGTTTGGATTTCTACGTCGAATCGTAACATATTCCCTAGTATATAATTACATAGTGAATTATTTTCACTAAGCTATACCCCATGGTTTTTTTTTTCTTTTTAGGGCTTTCCACGTAAATTATGTGGTGTCTCCTCCCGCTACATTTTCTTTTATTACTCTATGGTGAATCTTATACTATGCTGAAATGCTAATTTACTACTTTACCGTCACAGATCTTTGCGCACCTATGTGCATGTTTGATCGAATTCAGATGTCCACTGGTGTAGAATATTCGCATGTTGTGTCTAAAATGAGAAACATATTATGCCCGGACCATCGAATGTCTGGAAGATGGCGTGGACCTCACCACGCCGCTTGCGCGATGGTGTGATGTGATCTATGCTGTCGTCCATACATCTGGGCGATGTATGTAATATGTTCTGTTGAAACGAAGTTCCCATTCTTGCCACTTTTTTATTTAGTTTTTTTAATTTTTTGTGTGAAAGATATTAAATAGGTTATTATTGAATTATATTATAAATTTGGCTTCTTATTGTCTTATAAAAAGTATGAATAAGATGCTAATAAATCATACTAGATTATACGATGCGTTATTTTACCCCTAAAGTTGATTACTTGTAACTTCATTTGAACCGCCATATTTTCAAGCTCGTTTTTTGCTTTGAACAAATAAATGATTTAGAAGAAGTTTAGAAATGTGTGTTTTTTATTTACGTGGCTGCAACCATTAAATTGGGGTAGTAGTTTGTCAACCTGAGCTTGATTATGTAAATGTCTATTGATCATTTGATCTAACCTTAAAAAACATAGCTAGAGCTAGCGTTCACTGAACTCATGAAGTCACTTAAAAATGTTAATATGAACTGCACATAAAAATATTAGAATTTGTAATTTTCAATTGCAATGTGAATAAAATCCCAATTTTATAGTTCTTATCCTCCCAGAATGAGTCATTCTTTCTCCACTGATTTCCATTCTTTCCATTGTTTCATTGCCAGAACTCCCTTGGATTTGCTTTCTCTTCAGCAAGACGGACCGAACCATGAGTGGCTTGAACTTGTTGTATTGAGCTTGTCTCAAGCTGAGGTACTCCGCTTATTTACATCCCTATTGGCAGCCTTTACACAGTTCTTCTGAAATGTCTATTTCATTTCTCATTGCACTATTATTTTTATGGAACTCTTTGCAGAATTGGCTGTTGGTTGGATGTTGGGAATTTATTTTGGCAACATTCCAACAATGCTTACTGGGTACGGTTTTCTGCTGCTCTTGTTTTCATTACATTTTTCATTCTATCTTGCTCATACATCTATATCAAAGCAATTTATTAAATTTTAATCGTGTTAAAGTTTAGTGAAGGCGTGCAGCGTGTTTTTAAATATCAGATGATGGTTGATTCTTAAATTTGTTTGAAAGCCATTAAGAGAAGATTGGAAAATATGTTGTCTGATGTGAATTCATCAGACTTGAAATACTTGTTCTGGATTTGTATTGCTTGCCACGCCTCATGGTGTTGTGAGCTCCTTTTTGGAGACTGAACATCGATAAAGAAAGGGAGAAAGGATCACTACTTTTGGGGAATGATCGAGTCATTCAATGATTTAAACTCATTTATCCTTTAAAAACTCTCTCTCTATGTTATGATCCACCTTTGTAGTAAAATTGGCCATCATTATGCCCTAATCCATTTTGTCATCGTTGTTTTCATCATTCTCTTGAAAGAATGCTGCTGGCATATATTGAACTCATTGAATAAATTTAAATTGAAATGTATTCCAGGATACAATAGGAGTGGAGATGAGGGTGTGCATGACAGTTTAGCTGAAGGGATTTTTATATAAACAATCCTGATCGCTTAATGTTTGAAATACATCAATGATTAGGTAAGTTATATGTCTAATTGCTGTGGCAATAAATATGTACTAGGTCGTACAATTATTAGGGTCACAGTAAAATTCATTTGATCAAGCACAAACTGTGATATAGCGCTTGAATCTCAATGCAGCGCACTCGAATTGAATCGACTACAAATTTTGTTTTTCAAATTATTTAGAGATTAAATTGAGTTTCAAACCACACAAACTTATTGTTTAACTGGCTCAATAAGAGTATTCCAACAACTCCATGCCTGAATTCAAGCAACAAAACCGCTATACTACTTAATAACACCTAAATACTACCATCCGCACCAAATTCAGATGTAGGTCATCCGGATGTAATATTTTTTTATGTACGAGTGTCGCAAAGAAATTCAGATTGTTTGTTATGGACCCTCTACTTCTATCCTTATAGTGAAGGTAGTTTAGCGGAGCCTATTTGCTCTAGAAACAGTAATCGCCCCTTGGGATGCTTTAAAAATTCTTCTTTGACAGCTCCTTGTTCGAAGCTTACCATCATACCATCTAGTCATTTTTTATAAAATATTTTTATATTCTTTAAGTTTGAAACTTTTTAGAGCAGTTTCTAGTGAAGGTAGCTTACAATCATTTTTTAGAACAACTTTTGGATTGGCTCAACCCAAGGTAAGGGGAAGTGCTTTGTGATTATGGGAGGGAGAGAGCTTGTCCTTTTAAACAGAGGGTTAACTTTGGAGCAGGATCATATGGTCACTTCTCATTAGGGGAGGCTGTGATGTAATTTGTTGATTTGTTGGTTGTGAATGTAAAAACAAAATGTTTTTGCATAATTTTGCATATTTTAGAAATACCTAAAATAATTTTCTAATAATGCTTATATAAGGCATTTTGTACTTTCAAATTGTTGGAGAATTGTAAATTTTTGTTTGCCATAGGAAAACCCTTGACAGTCATCTCTTGCTATTGGATCCATCTTGCTTCCACCTCAAGTGAAGGGCTAATTCAAAGCATCTATGGAAAAAATTAGTAATAATTGAAAGAGATAGGTTAAAGAAGCTTTGTAGTGTGATCAAAAGTTTCCCTTGAATCCATACGTAATTTGAACGGTGCGGCACATTTTATTTAAATTTGATGCAAAATATCAACAAATTATGAATAAAGTAAATAAATATGAAATATTATTAAATTGAAAGCAATTCATTGTAATAGTATAAATAATAAAAGTAAATTCAAGTGTTAAACATTTTAACCATATAAATTTTAAAATATTATATATTTTTATATGAAAGTCACTAGTAATTTGAAGATTCATTATCATTTTTTAAGTATATAAAAAAAAGCCTTTGTTTCTTTCATTGATTGACTCAGGACTGCCAAATTTTTCTGGCTTCCAAATGCATCATATAGCCCTTTTCCTTCTCGTCAGTGGCTTCTGGCTCACAAACATATATATAGCAGGGTATTAATTCAAGTAAAAGAAGCATTGTCTTATCTTTGTTTAGTTGGATTCTAAATTCAAAATGAAACCTTTGTATATGAATAAATGTTATCAGTCAATGCAATGTTTTTTTTTTCTTTAATTCTTATAAAATTCACTTTTATCTTGGCGTTTCAAGCTCTCTTTAATATTGTGCAAGATTTATTGGGTTCTAAAGCACGCCTAATCATTGTGTGATGAGATTTTTTGGAGAAAAATTTACTATTTGGAAATCTCAGAAGCCATGTTCTTTAGGTCAATTCAATGTTAGGGTTTCATATGGAGTAGACAATAGAACAAATTGATTTGCTTGATGATTATCATTAATAGCTCAAACTTGGTAGTATTGATTTTCAATTCATTTTTTCACCACCGTTTATGTAATAGCATTAGTAAGTGCGCGGACAAAGTATCAAATTAGAGAAGAGATTCTTCTGATGAGCAGAACTGTTGCAAAAGAGAAATATTGATGATATCCACATAGGAGCATATAAGGGGATTATCCTTTTGGAACACCCAACAAGCTCGCCCAGAAGAACTTTATTGGGGATTGGGATGAATTTGATGGACAATGAATGTTGTTGATTTAACATACGAGTTTTCTGCTGTAGATGTGAAGCAGAAGAGGATTATAATAAAGATGGCGGAGCAGTGGAGCTTTCTTCTTAATGAAATCATATTTTTAAAGGATATGTTTTGCTCACGTTCATTGGTTGGATATAAGAAGGCGAGCTTTCTGGTTGATAAAATCATAATTAAAAAGGCGTTGTGCTTGATTGTGGACATATTCATCAAATGCAAAATGAAGAATTATATTAAAAAATAAAAATAAAAATAAAAGGCTGTGATGTAGCGTTAGAAACAAGAATTGATACTGCCTCACAACCACAACTATTTCTCTATTTTAAGAGGATTGAAGCACTAAATTTAGGAGGATTTATTTATGCATGCCAAAAAAAAAATTTTAATGGATGAATGTCAATTTAATATTCATTCACATTTTTAAAATAAAAAAGTTCATGACTTATTTACAAAAATTATATTATATTTATTCTAATTAGTTCATGCAAATTTTTTTTTTCCCGAAAAAGAAATGCAACAATAAATATTTTAAAAAGATATTCATTAATAAGAAAACTATTTATTTTTTTAATAAACATTTCAGTATAGTTATTAAAAAAATATCAAGATTAATGACAACAATATTAAAATTTAAAACATTTTCCTTTCTAGTTAAAATAAAAGAAATGTGTTGAGAAAATTATATATTGCTCTCAATTCTCTCATAAAAAAAGCTCTTAATCTCATTTTCTTGATTGCAAGACAAATTAGAAACTAATGTATTTATAAATCCGAACAGAAGAAAATATTAGCATGAGCAAGATTTATAACTATTTAATTTTTTAATAAAAAAACATCTAAGAATGAGACTAAGAGAAGAAATTGCATGATTCATGGCCAGAAACAACCAAGAAACAAAAAAATAGTTGTTAGCCGTAACAAAAAAATTAACTACAATTGGACGAGTTAATACAGGCAGTGCTGTCGATCGCATCATACCACAAGACAATTAAATCACTTGCCAGTAAAGCAATTAGCTTAGCAAGAGAAACATTAATGGAAACTTGGCTTGATAAATTTAAAAAGAAATTAAAAAATCAAAATTAAAAACATTACAAATCATTATCAACAACTAGCTGTAGAAGATCTAAAGATACCCTTACCTTTAGCTCATGGGTGGCATTGAAACAATGTTGGGAAGATGATTTATAAATGAGTTCCTTATCGTCGCCCATTGATTTCACCTTGGACCTGACAATTCGACAGCATGTAGATTATCGGTCGAGTCCACAATCCAATCGGAATTGCGATGGGGTGCCAACTCCACCTCCTGACGAAAGACTTCCACTTTCTGCCACTCCTCCCACCTCTCTACTAGACCGTCCCCTTCGAGCATCCTGACCACCTCTGACATCTTCGGTCGGTCCATCGGGGAGCCCTGCGTGCACAGTAGGGCCACCTGGATTAGAGACTCTACCTCGGCCTCCACATAGTTGTTTTGTAGATCAGGATCAACCAGCATTTCCAATCTCTTCTCTTTCAGCAATCCTTTCACCTGGACAAATTTGAAATTTTGAAGATATAAAAGAATCATTTAAATACCATGTTCCAAGTACAAATTATGTTAAACCAAAAGTAATATGCATTAAGGTATCATGATTTGAATTTTTTTTATTAGCATATTCCATCCTTCATGCTGATGTTGATACCCATGAAAGCCTCCTAAAACAAAAATGAACCTTTGAATACAACTCAACGAAGAACCAACGTTCATACAAAAAAAAAAAAAAATAAGCAAAAATAGATAATATGAGAACCAAAAAGATGACTCAATAAGACTACTTTTTTTTGCAATAGTTATGAATTATCATAAACAAATGCATCAAAAATAAAATAAAAAAACTCACCCAGTCCAGCAGCATGACATCATCATCATTTGCAAGCCTAGCAAGATCAAATGCCCTTTGTCCAGTGATGAGCTCTAGAAGCATGATTCCATAGCCAAAAACATCGGTTTTCTCTGAAGACTTTCCGGTGGATAAATACTCCGGCGCAATATGTCCAATTGTTCCTCGAACTGCAGTAGTCACATGAGTGTCCTTGTAATCCATAAGCTTGGCCAAACCAAAATCACCAACAACTGCCTCAAACTCTTCATCCAGTAAGATATTTGCAGCTTTCACATCACGATGAATGATCTTCGGATCACAATGATCATGCAGGTAAGACAGTCCCCTTGCAGATCCCAATGCAATTTGTTTTCTGGTATGCCAAACTAGGGGAGGTTCATTTGGTTGCCGCTCTACATACAAATTAATTAAATGTTTCACATATAGAATTACTAGTTTGAGAATAAGAGAGAGTTCAAGGGCCAAATGGTGAAAATAAGTAGTTTTGATGCAGTTTAATACCTCTTAAGCATGATGCCACGCTTCCATTAGCCATGTATGGGTAGACAAGCAATCTTTCAGTAGGGGTCATGCAAAACCCACGAAGCCGAAGCAGATTTCGATGTACAGCCATACTGATCATCTCAACTTCAGTCTGGAACTGGAGTTCACCCCCTGGTGTGCGCTCTTCCTTCAATCTCTTTACTGCAACTAGTGTACCATCTGCAAGCCTCCCTTTGTATACCTTTCCAAAGCCACCTCTGCCTAGAATATTCTTGGGGCTAAAGCTATCCGTTGCAACTTGGAGTTCCCGAAGGGAAAATCTTTTAAGCTGACCCAAATGAACTTCTGGATCTTCTTCAGCTAAACAATGAATAATGAAATGAATTATAGGTTTATAATTGGCTGTAATCAACTGAAATTAAAAAAAAAAGTGTGTATGAGTTGCATGTATTTTTGTTTACTGACCAGGAACATCAAAGAAACGGTCTTGTGGTTTCCGACGTCGCCACCAAGCAAAAGCAATAGCTGGAGCAGCAAAAAGCAAAGCAGCACCTGCAGCAACTCCTCCAGCAATAGCACCAGTGCTGGAGGCACCATTTCCTGGGGAATATATAAATGTTCATTGCTCTGAAGATCTATGAAGATATTACGCCCGTGAAAAGTAATAGAAATAAAGAAGAAATGAGAATATTTCAAGCTGTAAAAGAAAAAGATTCGCTGTTACTAAAAACTACCTGGTGACAAGATTGTAACTGGTGGATTAAACGGACGTGGTGGGGAGAATGGAGGAGAACCAGGACAAGGATGAGATGTTCCCGGACCACATAATAAAGGATTGTTTGCAAAACTGCCAATGTGTACACATACATTTATCAAACAGAATAAAGGAATTAGAATCATAGGATCAAGCCAGTTTGTTCACAAAATCAGTAAGACACCTGATAGGAGTAAACAAAGAAAAGGAACCCGTCGATGGAACTGGTCCGGATAGATTGTTGTTAGAAAGATCCCTTTTTATACATTTATAACATAAGAGCAAGTTCAACTGCCGGAGGAACTATCAAATATAGGTGAGAAGAACAAAATATACAAGAGACTATAACAAACTTACAAAACTTGGAGAGCATTGATGTTGGTTAAAGACGTAGGAATGGTACCCGTCAAGCTATTGTTGTTGAGCCGACTATCCTTCCAAAAAAGTTGCAAAAAAAACAATTATATGAATATTCCACATTATTATAGAAGAAAGGAAATGAGAAAACTGACGAAGTGAACCCATGACTCAACTCTCAGCTGTCTACAACACCAAAAAAATATTTTAACTATTGTATTGGTATCAGTCAAGGGTCGGGACATGCATCTCTTGATAGAAACAAGTCTAATGATGGGTTTCAAGAACTCATCCTATAAGCAAGATAGCCTGAATCCAAATATTCATTGTAAATCGCTTTAAAAAAACTATGCAAAATGTAGCCAAAAATCTCAAAGAATAAGGACCTTTGTCTGAATCCAAATATTCATTGTAAATCGCTTTAAAGTCTAATTATTGGGACACAAGACTGAGAATAAGGACCGATCAATTACTAAAAGATGCCCATAGGTAGAACTCGTCCTTCCAGTGTTGGAAGAATATACCAGAGGAACTTTCAAACTCCTGATCAGAAGAAAGTCCAATGGAGGGCCATATGACCCTTATCTACAAGCAAGCCAGACAAAATTGATTATATTGCTACATATAAAATTAATTATTATATTGATCTTGACTTGAGAGTCTCAGAGTTAGCACTTTTATCTCTTGACGTTAGAGGAGCCCAACTAATAGACTTGTAACCCTAAGTGAGAATAAAATCTAAGAAGCATGACTTCAGCACTCTGATATTGGAGAGGCATATGAATGGGACTTATGATCTCAAGATGAAAAAAGTCTGACTGGTCTTAAAACTTCACCCTATAGGCAAGATGACTCAAAATAAATTTTCACTATAAATATTTTTGAAGACCTTATACAAATATATGGACAATTTTCTTGGTGAATCACAAATCACTAAATCCTATAGTGTATTGTGAAAGTTAGTGAGTCGTATTCATTGTTGTCGGCTCTGGCATTCACCAACTTTAAAAGAATTGTTTGAGTGGACAACAGTATATTAAAAAATGTTCATTATGCAAACTAATTTTCATATGTCTAAGAGACCTACAGAATGTGTCACATTGTGTTAAATATTTGAGAAACTTATCAGACAAAGGTGCATTTCGCTCAATAACCTCGATGTGATATAATCCGAGTGGCAAGGTCCACTATGTTGGGGTAGAAATTCCATAACACCCTTCATCGATCTGTGGAATTTGAAAAATGCTCCATGAATATTTCATGGCTACGTATTTAGATAATTTTTAGTTTGAGTGCGTATTTAGATAATTTTTAATTTGGGTGTAATCCAGGGAAGCTCCAATCAACCTAGTTTGTGCCTGAAATCGAGTCAAACCCTATTCGTTGTCCATGAGAAATAATTTGTCAATATTCATCTAGTTGACTTTGAAGCATTTATACATTATATTTATCATTACACACCCTTTAAATATATGTTATAGTCTTCTATTTTTTATGTTTGAGAAATTTTTAAGAAAAGCTCCGTGTGGGCTCATGCATTCATTCATCATGAGTTTGCTAAAAAGAACTCGCTAAGAATTTTTTGCAATATTTCAATAAAATGGGGTGTAATTATAAAAAGCATGATTAGCTATCTCACTCTGTTAAGAAAGACATATGTTGTGCTGTAAAATACATCGAGGTCATTTTGCCTATCCTACCACACTAAAAATGCATATAACACAATGCTATGTTTGTATCCTGACAATGTCAATAAAGAATTGTATAAGGGACCAAATTACGAACACAGGAAAATACATCATATGTGAGTTTAAAAAGATTTAGCAAAATCTTTGGTGACGTTTTCAGATCACCATCACCAAAGCATACCAGGAAGCCAGTTAGACAATTTCATTACACCAAGAAATGTGTGTATGGTGCAGTGGACATGTTTCAATTATCTATTCTATCAAGTCAATAAAGACGTGTTTTGTAACACCGGAGCCGTCTATATATCATCAATCCAAGAAAGGTATGTACATGGGTGGGTCTGCAATACCTGCAACGACAAACATAGTTTATATAATTATTTTGCACTAGTATGCGCCCCCAATGTCATGTGAATAACAAACACAATGGGCTTTCCCACCATGCCAGGAAGATAAATATGGGATCTTGGATGTGTAACCACAAACGCACACAATTTATAAAATAACTTATGTGCGAGCATGCTTTCAGTGAACACATGCAATAATGGCTATGTAGACGCAAACGAAAGACAAACGATGTGAGCAGGGAAGTTGGGCATCGATAAATAACAAAAATTGTTCTCTTTTGTGCGATTCAATTGTTCCCTCCATCTCGGTTTGATTACAGCTAACAGATGCTGCTCATTTACCCCAACCTGAGGGTACCATGAAATTTGCTTTTAAGTTTCGTGAAAAGCTCGAGGTAAACAAATTATAAGACAAAAGTGGGGAAATGGAAGCCAAGTGAAGAAATGCTCCTCTATGAAGGCTAAAAAATACAATATTTGATGCACTGAAAGCAACCGTTGATGAACAAATGGTCCACGTCATGATGGCTATCATTCTTAAATTTACCAGGTAGGGAAAACTTTTTCAACAAGCAATGGCGTGCATGTCGATTAAATTTGGTTGAACAAGATTCAACCTTTATTCATTCATAATTTAAGACTAAAAAAAGACTTTCAAATTGACATCAATTCATATCTTAAAAAGGTAATAAAGAACGAAGAATTATATTTGAAGTCCTTTATTGGTCATCGAGGAAGAGAAATTCATAAAAACATAAATGACTTATATGTAACATATATGTTGTATATTACAAAATGTCAGCATGAATCTCAAGGGGATTGGATGGTCAGGAAAAAGAATGCATGCTCAGTAGTTCTCTAAAAAGACTTTTGGATTCTCTCATACTCAGTAGTTCTCTCTCTCTTTTCTCCTCAC
The DNA here is from genome assembly GCF_001263595.1 of Phalaenopsis equestris. Lineage (NCBI taxonomy): Eukaryota > Viridiplantae > Streptophyta > Magnoliopsida > Asparagales > Orchidaceae > Phalaenopsis > Phalaenopsis equestris. Next base: position 1,016,789 of record NW_018164729.1, on the reverse strand, counting down.
AAACTCTAACTCTCGGGGTGTATTTCCAAAAAGGCAATTTAGGATTCAACAGACTTTAAAAGAAGAAATCTATAGAAAAATTTATCATATTTCTAATTAGATTTAATTGAAATTTTAACACACCAGTTTATATGTAACATGTAAAATAAAATTATTTTAAATCTTCTTTTATAAAATAGATAATGACACTATCATAAATTTGGTAACATATTAACTTTTTAATGCGGCTAAACATTAAATTTTGGTCATTATTTTCTAAAGATCATGGTTGAAAAATATTTTCTTTATTCACTTTTTTTATATATATTAAGATCACACATTTAAAAAAAATATAGTTATTGATGATGTGGTTAAAAATTCTAACCACAAATTTTATAAAATAAGATTAACTATGCGTTAAGCCATCGCCCATTTTCTTGGCATTAATTATTGTGCAACCACCCAATCCACTTTGAAGTATTGCCCAAATTACTATTTTTTATTAGTATGGCCTGTATTTTAAATTTAAAAAATGCTAACAATGTTTAAAACACCAGACATTATATTTAAAACAGGTATCGATATGATTCTATAATTATTTCCCATACCACGTTTAGTAAAATCCATCATAGTGCTATAAAAGCCATAATACAGTAATCAGTAGTGGGGAAAGATAGCAACCATACAGGAAGCGCAGTTTTGACAGATTTCCCAACGAATCAGGTATTCCACCAGTAAAATTATTCAGGTACAAATCCAAGCTCACCAAGTTGGTCAAATTTCCGAGTTCTGGAGGGATTGATCCACTAATATTGTTACTATAAAGTTCCCTGTCATCACATAATAAAAAAAAAAGTCATTAACTATTCAACGAGATAAATATCTGAATCCAAACAAAAAATATTTGAAGGCTATGATGGTTCACCTCAGTAAACCATACAACTTGAGGTATCCTTACCATGAGAGAAGTACGGTTTGAATTATATACAAAAGAAGATATAACTTGAAAGAACATATCAAATTATTGCCCCACCAAGCAATGCACTTTAATCTATAATTACTTGTATAAGCTTCAGTTAAATGAAATAAAAATTTAACTAAATAATAAAGAATTGAATCCACTATCAACATAGAGCTACAAGGACTTTCATCTTACAATTTCTCAAAATATTTGTCATCAGATATCTTACAACTGGTAAAACAAGTATTATTCCTATTCATAATGTACCCTGATACTGAAATATTTTATTATTTAACTGTACGAGCTTTCATAAATAGGCCATTAATAACTAAAGCAAAGTAAAGATCAAATAGCAATGGAATGTCAAGCCATAATTGCCTAGGAGAACTGTCTTGTACTCAGAATGGCTCGTCATAAACAGGTTTAAATAAGCATATATATGTTCAGGATCATCCACAGATTTATAAGAACCAAACTATCTTACCTTACTCTGCTGGTATTGCATCAAATCCTAGCATCTTGCTTTTACCATACCACACAAATATAAATACTTGGCCGTTATTTTTAACCGATCAAGACTTTTATACATTTATGATATATATCCTAATTATAAACGTCTAAAATAAAAAAATAGAAGGACAGATGAGCTTCAAGGTTCTGTTTTCAAATTACTGCCCTTATAGGTAATTTGGCTTTGTTGCCTCCAACATTCAAAGGCTGGTCAAACTTTTTTTTATCATATTTTACGTAAGAATCATTACCACAGTGCAGCAAAAAATGAATGTAATGAAACTTGTTGCCCTCATTTTTATTGAGGTCTTAGTTTCCTACTCCTAGAACCCAAAATCTAGCCTTAGGAGTTCCTTGTTGATTATCTTAGCAGACCAGTAATAGAGCCCACCTCCCGTAGAACTTCAAACCACTTCTCGACTCATTTTTGTGAAGAACTCGCATGACTGGTTCCAAGTACTCAACTCCTAGTTGCAAGGGCTAAGGACCAACATGTAGAGGGCCCGAAAATGAGTTCCTACAGGATCAGACGGCCTTAGGTGAACCCTCCGTGACTCAGCAACGCACTCGCTACATCACACAAAGTTGACACTTTTTGGCCCGACCGTCGGCAAGCTTGTCCGGACGACCCCAGATGACGAAACGGACCGCACTGACGCATTCAGAACGTCAACTTTAGCTAGGAATGACACTCATATTGCTATGATTTCGCGTGCGCATAAATGGTATGGAAATTGATGCATATTTTTTTTTAGCGGGACGCGGGCCCGGGCTCAGCCTAGGCTCAATTTGGATTCAATTTGGGCTAGACCTGAGTCAATAACACCAGTTCGAGCGGTCTGAATTTAAATTTTGAAATTTAAATTAACAGCAGTTAATCCAGGTGTTAATTAACATTTTGTGGATGTTATTCCGTTCTTAATTAAACCCTGCAGTTAATGAATCACGCTCCTCTCCATATTCGGCTTTTAACTTCACTTTTGAGGACTGAACTAAATAATCGAGCAAGTCGGGCTTAGGGGGCAGAAAGAAAAAAAAAAAAACTCCCACTCAGCTCGCCTCGTCTCTCTGCATCCGACACCTGCTCTCCTCTCTCGACCGAAGACCAAGACCCCTCTCGATCCCGCCTCCTCCTCACGCCGAACAAACTAAGTCGCTCGTCTCCCTCCCAATTAAAGCTTCTGTGCGCCTCTTCCTCCCCGATCGCAGCACCCAAACCCCTCGCCTCATCTCTCTTGCATTCTCCTGCCTCACCGAGCCCGCCTCCCTCTCGCTCACACAGAAAAGCCTCGCTCGACTCCCTCTCCAGAAACCCTTGCTCGACTCCCTCCCACTCCTGCTCGCCTCCCTCGCTCGACACACTCCTCCTTGTGTCGAAGATTGCTTCCCGCTCCTCAGCTCGATAAAGAAGCCCTCAACTCTTTCACTCGACATAAATCTTGTCTCCTTCTCTGTTCGGCACCCCTTCCTGCTCGGCTCACCTCTTGGCTCACCCAGGAAACCTCGTCTCCTCACCTTGGCACCGAGATCCCACGCTTGCCTCTCTGCTCTTTTTCAGAGAATTGCAGTTGCCGTTAGCAAGGAGGTAGCGAAGAAATCGCGGCGAACTGAGAGCCAAAATTGAAGATTGTTGATGCCAAGTACATCAGTACTGAATCGGCATCAAAGCTGCAGAATGGGACGCAGAAAGAGACACTTCAGCTTTTGGAGGTAATAAAATGAACATTTTCTTCTCACCTCTCAAAATAAGAACGAGCATAATTAAGATATTCATAAATCAGCACATGTTTACATTTTTGTCGTTATATGTACATACATGTTCTCTCTAAGGGTAACAAACTTTGGTACAGTTTGTGCTTACATAGTTTCATGCATGTATTGTATGTGGTCAATGATAAAGTTCATGATTGTTCCTCCATATTTTATTTCATAATTTGGGTCACATATCAGCCATTTGGTGTTTTTTTTTTTTTAAGGTTCAAATAGTGTTTTTTTTTTGTTGTGTTATATGAAATATTTGGGTGGTATAAATGACAAGAGCAAAGATTAAGTGTTAGACGTGTTTTTTACATAATAATTTGGTGGTATGTTTGTAAACTCCAACTTTCCAAGGTTGCTGTTTAAATTCGCTGATTTTATTTGTGTACCCATAATGTCCATAATTTGGAAGACTTAATGTCGATAAACCATAACTGATTGAAGGGTTAAAATTTATTCTGGGTGGTAGGTGAAACAGAGATTTAATGCACTCATATCAGATTCACCCAGAATGCTAAACTAAATATTGGTATCTTATCATTCTAATATATATAGACACACAAGAACGGTGGAATTTGCTTGTTAAAGATTACAGTGAAGCCAAAGAATAAATAGAAGACATCTGAGGGATTTGTGATGACTTTAAAAATAACAGCTGTTAAACGAAAATTGCATTGCCTACACTGAAATAAAGAGAATTATGGAGGGCCAGTTTTTCATGAACTGCATACTGCTTCGAAAATAACACTTAGAATTGTATGTGAGGAACCCCATCAAGATTACAATCTGGAGACCACACTTAAAATAAAATAGATCGTTCTCAGACATTAGAATTGGCAATCCTACATAGCTAGTTAAATTGATTGAGAATAACTTTCCAAATCAGATCAATATGCAAAATGGTTGCACCGTTGATTTCCCATAGAAAATATGTGACGACAAATCTTTGACTATAATGCAACCTGATACTGAGGTAAAGTTTGTTAAAAGGGGGTTGGATCGATAAAAAAAAAAGAGAGAGAAAGAGAGAGAGAGAGAGAGAGAGAGTTTTGGTCATTTAGAGGATGAGCGGAACAAGGGTTGATTCAATTTTGGAAGATTTACATGCATACCACTCGATCGCGATGTATTTACATATCTAACACCTAAACTTCAATATTTACATATATGCCACTTTAACTTTGCTTGAAGAGCTGTATTTCATTTTCAGAAAGTTGTGTTTCACTTTAAAAAATTAAAACAGGGGTATTCTTGATTTAATATGAAGGATTTGGATGACATGAATTTAAGGAAAAGTTTAGGGGTGAGACATGTAAACACTTCAGGGTTGAGTAGAGTGGAGGCTTGAATAGTATTATGTAATTCAAATCTATTTGAATCTCCACAATTTCAATCATACATTTCATATATTTAAATTGAATGAGTCATCTTCTCATACCAACTTCTCGGTGTGCATTTGCGAGGTAAACTCGGACGTGGTCGAAGCGTTAAATGATCGTGGGAGCTACCTTTGAAACAGACGAAAGGGACGACATCAAACCTCGCGCCGGCGAGTTCTCTCCAAAAAAGTCATTTCTAAATAATTCAACAATATTTTTAAAAGAAAGCTTTTTTTCAAAATTCAACAACATTTTTTAAAATTAAACAACATTTTCAAAACAAAAAAAAATAAAAATAAACATAACACGTTCTTTCGAATTTACGGGAGTCTCTCAGAGGAAGTAACCTACGGTTGCTAACGAGATCTCCTCGGTTTAAATGGATTTCATAATTTGTTTAAGCTAAGTAAATTCAAAAGAACATAGTGATACCAGAACGAGGGAACCGTGGGATTCTAACCGGTGTCGCTCTAATCAATTTTAACATCCCCCATAACACTTAAATGATCATAACCTTAGAAAATATTTGATTTGACATCATGACTTGACACATTAGAAAACTTAAACCCACTTCGACGAGAAGTTTGGAGCATCTTCGTGGGCAGTGCAGCAAGAAGCTTGGAGTAGACTACAAGTAGAGGTGATCGTCATTCTACAATAACAAAACAAGTCTAGACCAGCTAAACTTTCTTAGTTTAAACAACTCATAGGATTTCGAGGTAACTCGTTTGGCGCGACCTAAATCCTCACACTTTTAAGCCCCTGCACAACCATGTTGTGCAGTGCAAGTCCTAACTTGCCCTAGGCTCCGAGGTTGTCGTGTGACACGACGTAAACCCTCTTATTTTTACGGGCTATTTGCATAACCAGTTATCATGCAAGTGTAAATCCCAAATAATAAAATTGACAGAATTGAACACTTAAATAACATCTTCTCCAAAACACAGCCACACTGTAGGATAGTATGGGAAGTCACTGAGGTTTCTCCTCAGGATCTGTTACATCGTCTACCTGTTCCTTCCTTTGGACTCCTGAAACAACTGTTTCTATTGAGTCACTCACAATTGTCTTTTCACGTCCTACCGTGAAAACCTAAACTTTAAAATCTTGAAGACTAGTACCTCTGATCATTATCAAGAGTTTTCTCAAGTGACCCCAGTCATTTGAGATGTAATTAACTATAGAGACTTGACTCTATAAGCAACTTGAAACCCAGGTAAAATAAATCTTATTTAATATTTATATTAAATAGGGGAAATTGTTGGTCATACATAAAAAGGTTCGCAGACCAAACGGATGTCATTAATCTCTTAGTTTGCAGGATTGGGTCTACTGCTGAGATATACACTCACATTTCGATACACTCACATTTCGGAAATGTGTAGTATTCACGATATCAGACACGATTATGCAAACTATTGGACGAATGAGATCCACTTGGTCTCATTTTTCAAAAATTAAAACACATTAATTTCAAAACCAAAAATATATACCTCTTATATTTAACTTAAATTTCAAAATTATTTTCATATCATATTTTCAAATAATCAAAAAATTGATCGATAATGCTCTTCATAATCATTATTAGCATTACCCCAACATTTTGTGGTCCACCAAAGGTCCAAAATTTTAATAATAACTATAGTTTGCGGTCCACTTTATAAATCCTTAATTAATTTCTAGCAAGAGCTACTTGAAAAATTAACAATAAAAATCAATTTGCACAACTTCTAGACATTACATTTTGTTTAATGCACTTGAATAGCTAAAAAGGTTACAAATTTTTAGTGTATCCAACAAGTTAACAAAAACTCAAATATTTACAGAAAGGATAAAAAAATGAAAGAAAATGCATCCCCCTAGTACAGAATCTTCACTAAATTTATATTTCCACTATGATTTGGATACAATTATGTAAAATATATACTAATTCAATCATCAAAAGTATCAAAACAGAAAATGAAAACAAGCGCCACCAACATGGAAATGGGACATTAAATAACTTCTAAGTAGCTTTTCCAGAAAGAAAATACATGAGATAAAAAAAGGAAGGACGATGAGAACAGAAAAACAGAAATTCTTAGAAAAACTTCTCAAATATTATATCTATAAATAACAAAAGGTTAGAACTGACGCCCTAAATTAACAACAGATAGAGCTAGGGTTTATACTAGAAAACTGGTAAGGAATATTTCTTCATTCCTCATTTGGCTTAAATTAAAAGCTCAGACAGCCATAAGCAGTCTATTTCACCATCCACATTGGTAGCAGGAGTGTTACTGACATTCAAGAGGGATAAACAAACCTGTGATCTCATCATTCCTTTATCCTAAAACCCTGTTTCCTATGAACTAGTTTATCTATTCTAGAACTTAATTTTTTCCGCCATCAGAAATCCTTCAGGGAAGTCTAGTCTTGAGGAAATAGCAGCTTCGTGACAATGAAACATAAGAACATATAGCAAAATTAACTAAGCGTTCCAAACCAAAGGCTCTGACAGCTAAAGATCACAGTACGAAACATCATGAGATATTCAGTAAATCTAACTGATGCAACATGTGTGACAAGTAAGACGGTAACAGCTAAAACAGATAATAGCTGTCCTACAAAATAGAGAAATATAAGTACACCAATAGCTGTCTAAAATCATATTTTCCATGAAAATAACAGAGTATAATTCAATTTCTCGGTGAAAGAATTTGTTAACATAAGAAAACATGGAAAAAATGGAAATGTAGTAATGTATAATGTACTGATTAGTGATAATTTGCAAAAAGATGCTCCATTTTATGGCATAGCTTACAGGTATTGCAAATTTTTAAGCTGACCAAGTTGGGACACTAGCGTTCCAGACAAGGCTGCGTTCCCGAGATCACTAGATGAAATAAACATGAAATACATCATGAACTAAAAGAGTATACCAAATACTTTCAATATGAGCAAAACATAAACATCTATTTCTTACACTCTAATTACGCTGTTATCACTGTTGCATGTAACATGAAACCATGTGCACGGATTAACCAGTGTGGGATCCCAACTTTGAAGAACGTTATTAGGATCATTCAAGTTTGTTTGTAAACTGTGCAATGCATCACCTGCAGAAAAGTAGTCAAAAAAAAAAAACAAAAAACAAACAAAAAACAAGCAACATTATGAAAAAAATAAGGTAAAAAAAAAATGAATTAGACACAAAATAAAGTTCCTGGAGAAGCCAAATGATGATGACAGAAAATACAATTCAATATATATGTTTATAACATTTTAAGCATTAAGAATTTACACATACAAACTTGGGAACAACCTTCACAGCAATAATGCGTGAAATTATCATTTATCAGAATGATTTGCACTTGATGGCCTTCAAATAAAGGAAAACTATAGCTTGTATGTCAAAAAATAACCAATTATTGTTCCTTGATTACTCATAGAAGCATCTGAAGATTGATAAGAAGACTTTAATGAAAGCCGCAAATAAATTATGCAGAGCAACAATAAAACATTTTGTTGCTTTTGGATAACCCATACAAGTCAGAAGAATCAAGGATTAATTCGGTCAATCTCCCCTCAATGGACTGATAAGACGGAGAATGATGTTTGCCTGTCGCTAACGATATTCAACATTGAAGAAGCCTATGATGTCCATGTCAATTGTGAGTGTGAAAAAGAATCTACTCTTATCGAACAAAGAATCAACCTAGGCAGAGAATTTAGTTCAAAGATCAATGATTGCTTGGAAAAAAAAAGAACAAGCTCAGATTGAAATGAATGAGTAGATCCATTAGCCTTTTTTTTTAATAGGATTAATTTACTATGTAGCGTTGAATAGAGTTGGCTTGGCTCAATCAATCTTTCATTTTTAATATTTTCATGAGTATATATATATATATAAAGGAGTGGCCGAAGGCTATTAGACGAGCCCCGTCCATCCCTAGGCGTGTTAAATATTTGAGTACCACATCCTACACATGGGGGAATTCGAACCCGTGACCTGAGGGGACTTACAACCTTCAGTGAGGTTGTTTTACCAACATGTCACAATACGCGTGCGCGCGCACATATGTATGTATATAAATCAAATAAAATCTTTAACTCAGCTCATAACTTGGATGGCAAAAATAGATTGAATAGCCTTTTAAATCAAATTTAGATTCAAATCCACATCCACCTTTTCTTTGTTTTTTTTTAATAAAATTGGATGTTTATTAGAAGACTAAAATGTGAAAATGAGTTCAATAACAATAACCATTAAATTCTTGTAATGCCTATAAAACCCTTACCTACAAAATTAAACTCATAATTCTCTGTCCTAAACCAAGACACATTCTTGTTTGCCCCTGTTGCAGGTAAAGGCAATGAAGTGCCTTAGTCCTTCTAATTTCAACAGCTAGAATCCAAGAAGATTTTAGCAATAACATCCCAGAATTGCTTCATCTCCCTCCCTCAAAACCTTCTCTTTTCTCTCATCTCACAAGAAACCCAACTGAGTTTATTGCTTTTTCTCCCTAAAAACATTCCAATTAGTAGAAGCTAATAACATAAACTTCTTCTAATCCATCCTTTCCACACCATACAAAATTTCTGCACTAATTGATAGTTTTGTGTTTCTGGCTCATTAGCGTGTAAGATGGTCTTCCAATACTTTCTATTTGTGTTTCCAAGCCTCTAGCTTCTTGTTACTGTGTTCTATCATTTTTTTCTATAATAAAATCACCCAAAGCTTTTGTGGCAACACTTATATACTAAAAATAAGGTTAATGATTACATGTGCAGCGTGCAAATCTCCAATGTTATTGTTTGTCCTATTTCCTCAATGGCATTATAGTATACAATTATTGCTTATATTTTTTGTGTCATGTGCTTCTATTGAATGTTATTAGTAGCAATTTTGAGATCTGACTTTTATTTGAATGATGGTGATCCAGGTAGTATAAAGTTGTAGTTTGTTCAGTTTTGTTATGAACTTTCTTGTTCTCACTCTGTCTCCCAACCTAGCTTAAAAGACTTGCTATATAATTTGCATAAGTTAATCTCAAGCCGATGCCAAATCAACTATAAATCGGCTTAAAGTTCATCATAATTTTCTCTGTCTGCTTAAAGCTCATCATTCCTCCCCCGGCATCTAGTTGGATCAACTCACTTCATTAATGTTTTCCAACATCTCTTAAATGAATAAAATCAATATGAGCTTGATCTAATTTTAGCTTTTCTAATTATATTATAGATAGAGGGTCTTCTAGGTATTAAGAAAGATGGTTATAGGGGATTCCAATCTAGCGAACATTCACAATATATCAACCTTAATGTCAATGGAGAAAAAAACGGTTGATTGAATTTTAAGCATTTTAGTATTCACTAGTAGATCCTCTTGATCTTATGAAGAAGAATGTGTCATGATAAACTTCAAGGGAGTGTGGATATCATGTTAGCCTAATGGAATGAGTGATTCATGTTTATGAAATGACAAAGAGAAACTAGACCCCAAATGTCTTGAATACATATCAATAGTGATCTTTCTACTTATGAATTAAAAAAAAATGTATATTTGTAATTTATATACTTTGAGCCATAGCAAGTAACTTAACTAAGGTCATTCTCTTCGAGCTTCAAAGGATGGCTAAGAACAAGTGTAACCAACACTATCTTTGCATGGAGGGGATAAGATGCATAGAGGTGGGAGGGTTATATTCCTTTAATAGCAACTAAAAAGTTGATGCTTGGACAACTATCGGGGGCTCAACTTTCAACTTTTAAAAGGAGAGATGGCGCCTCATTTTCTTCTTATTAGGAATGATCCTTGGAGCTAGTGGAGGTTATCAAACACAAAGGCAGTTAGGTGTGACTCAATAAGGTCAAAATTAGGGTTGTAAATGAGTCAATATGGTTTGTGACCTTGTCTCATTAATATGATCACATGAAAGGCTTAACAAACTCGTGAACTAAGATGGAGTAATCATTGTTTACTACTCCATTTGTGAGCTAGTCAAGCCAACTAATTTAGGTAAGATCTTATAGAATATAAGCTTCAAATATAATAACTTAACCCCAATTCATGTTCTTGTTGCTCCCCATGTCTCTTCATGGCACGCAACCACCTCTACTCCTTCTCTCCACAAGCAACATCACCTTCAAATATCCCAACACCACCTTCAAATATCCCAACAATAACTTCTTCATAAAATCCCTCGGCCACCGACAAGGTTATGACTCTTAACTACACTTATCAAGCTGGAGTTTGTCAATGAGCTCAAGTTCAATCTTAAAAAATAATGGCCAAGTCAAACGCAAGCTAAGAGTAACTTTAGCTCGATTTGACGCCTTTACAACCTTAGTCAAAAGGGATGTTTGACAAATGATGCCAATTTGAATGATGTTGGACATAACTCTCTTTTTAGTAAAATCAAGTAGAAAATGATGAAGATCGAGATCTTTTTGAACATTTAAAAAAATTGAGAAATGAAGTTAGATTACATTGAATGATATTGAACACCCTTAAGAGGCTCATGTACATCTGTAATAAGCTAAATAAGCCCAAAATGTCATATCTTACAAATAAAGAAAGGTTGCCTACTTAGAATCATACCACTTCTCGATTTTTAACTACATCAAAGAATAAAAAAAAAAGACAATGTAAATAATAACATATATGTAGGCACTTCGGACAAAAAGAGTAAGTTCAGAAAATCAAGTCCAACATAATGGGCTAGATAAAATGACTTTGTGGCAAAAAGTGAGATTGAATTAACCAATTTAACCTCGACATTGTTTAAAATAATTTGATAGACCCACTAAATCACACGCAACAGATATTAGATTGGCCCAAAGAAGCATGAGGGAAATTCGATTGGCAGCAAGAAGAATGAGGGAATCATATTTACTAATGAGCCATGCACTCGAAGGGAAGAGGATATGCTCAAAAATGTAGCATGTCCTATACCAATCTCAGTCAAACCAAACAGATTGATTTAGGAGTAAATGTTACTTCAACGGTATTTTTCATAATCATGAAAAAATAATTTTTTTGGTGGCTTCTATGCCTCAGCTTAGGATAGGTGATCATTGCAATAGGCAACTGAAGGCAGCAAACGATTAATAATAGTGATGAAGACAAGTGGGGCATCTTCTCCCAAGAACATAAGAGGACAGAAACATCATTTTGAAGACAATGGAAAAGAATGGTGGTCGTAGCTCCTTTGAGAGTACGATGAGATGCCTTGAGTGCTTAATTAAGACCCAACACAGTTACAATGTCTGCATCACCAAGAGCGTAATATGATGATAATCATCGCTAGCCACGTAAGTGGGGGTGATAGAGGGTCATTCCCATTCTTGTATGGTCATTTAACCAAGGAGCAACAACTACAATAGCCAGTTTTTGTTTTTGTTTTTTTCTATTTTCATATTATTTTTGTTTAGATGATGATGAATCTCAGAGTCATCATGACAGTTGATGGCATCATAGAGGACACAAGCTGAAAAGGCTATATGCAAATGATTCACCACGCAAGAAGCTTTTTCACAAAGGGCCTTCAATTTTAGAAATATAGAACCATATACAAGGTCTTCTTTGACACCCTTTTAAATTTTCACAAGATCTAATCTATATACCCATTTCAAGGAACTTTGAGATTTGGTTGATTGAAACCATTTTTTTTTATTGGAACTCATAAATTTTAAACGCTATAACTCATGCTCCAATAATAAATTTATGTAAAAAAATAACTAAATAAATAAATAATGGGCTCAATTATGATGTCTCGATATAGGAAACATGTTATCTGCATGAAGAAACTTTTAATTAGAGAACGCCTCTAATAATGTACTTGCCTTGAAGATGAAATACTCTCCCTGTACTTTCAGTAATTGGTGAAATAGATGGCATTAATCAAAAGAAATAATTAAAACAACAAATCATAAGCAATATAGTAAGAAAATTTCCATTTGTCATCCAGATTTTCTCTAGCCAAACAAGTGAAATACCACCAAATTTTAACAAAAGAGAAAGCAGGCTCGGCATTGCATCTACCCTCCCTACCTGGTTAAACAAACTCAAATTTCTTCATTATTGTAGCATTGCTTTTTTTTCCCGAACAAGCGGAACCACATTCAATTAAAAATATCAGCGACATTAACCATTCCCAACTAAATCACTCAAGTTGCTTACTGCCAATAAACCCTTCATATCAATGCCTCTCCTTCAACCAATGAGAAACCAGAAAAGTTAAAAGGTTCCACTCCAACATTCAACAAACATTGAATCTCCACAAATCTCCCTATTCAGCCCTAATAAGAAAACAAATATATCACCCATTCAAGCATTTTCCCCCTCAAATCTCACTATATCAACCAAAACCCCAATGCCCAACACACCAAACAAGAGAACATTGAAAGAAAACTTAAAAAAGAAAACGCCAAAAAAAAAAAAAATAGAAAGCGTAAGAATCATCTAACCTTCCAGGTTGGCCAAAACACCAAGCACAAAGTTGACCAGCAAGACCAGCCATAAAATCCACCCCACCACTACCCCCTCTTCCATTCTCCTCCGCCACCTCACCATCAACTCTACTCCTTCAGATCCACCCAACACCTCCAGAAATCCATCACCCCCTGTCGAACCATTTCCGGCCGGAGCATCGCTCTCTAAAACTCCGCCGCCACGCGGATCAGGCGGCTCCGATCCCAAAAGGAGATATGCAGAAGATTCCAATAGCTATCCTCCTTTCTGATTCGGAAGAATGAGTAGTTTTCTTCCTCTTTTTCTCTCCTTTTTCACCACTTATCTTTCTCTCCTCATCGACAGTGGAGCAGTAAGCAAGAAACCACAGTTAAAAGGGGGGCAGAGATATCTGACCGAACGGAGCTGCCCGCTGCCCGAAAGGGTGTCGAGATCTCAGGGGGTCGAAGAAGGACAGGGACGGAACGGGAAGCCTCAAAGCGGTGGGATCCACATTCAGCCACGTCGGATTGGTCAAAGCACCCTCTTACCTTCTACAAAAGTTGTATTTGTACATGCACCGAAAAGTGCACACCAACGATCACTCTGTTGAAGTCTGGAACACACGTATGCGGGTTATGACGGGTATTCGTTTGACAAAGGATAGTTGACGAAACGGGACGTGAGGACATTACCCCCTTCAAAATTTTGAGTGTTCGAAAGGTTTATCGTTCCCAATCTAACTGTCACATAAGGATAATAAATAATATATATATATGCATTCATTTATAAAATTTTAAATACTTCTCTATTTAGTTTTATAATTTCAAAATTTATACCGTTTACAATACTTAAAAAGGACATTTATATACTGATGCGTGCTAGAAAATTTGAGGCGATAGAGTAATAAATTATTGTTTTAGCATTGTACGAAAGTTCAACACTCACACAAATGAAATATAAAAAAACGATGATGACTCCATAAGTTTTTATGTGGAAAACTCGTTAGGTAAAAACCACAGAGCTTGACCCAATTGCGGAAATTCACTATTGATTGATGATTACAGAAATTTCTCATCTCACAAACTAGAAATGGTAAGTATATTTTTTTTCCATATTACAACGTCGACTGACGGCGTCCGGTTGGTCGTGGTTGACAACGGCAGGTGAAGGTTGACGGCGGTCGGCGGTTGTCTGAGGATGGCGGTGGTCGTCGACGATCGATGACGATCGACGACGGAGGTCGATGGGGGTCGACGACGGAGGTCGGCGATGGTCAACGACGATTGGTGGGATGCTAAGCTGCAGCTTCACCTCAAGACCTCAGACTTTCTCTAGACTTTCTTTTTTCTTCATGAGAGGGATGAGACTATATTTATAGTGTTTTTTGTGCAATTAATGCATGAATATAAATCATTTCGATCGGATGGTCCGGAGAGATTCCCTCAATCATACGACGTTTAATGGACATTTGAGTACTTTAATGATGTCATAATTGAACGATTTTGGGCTCGTTGGATTCGTCTTGTCGAGCCGCTCGATTTGAGTATAAACTTGTCATAGTTGATAGTCGTTTAACTTTTCAAATGTATTCATAAATTATTCATAAATCTTTTTTTCAAATGTATTCATAAATCTTTTAATTGTGGTTTAATGACTTGATCTGGGCTTGATTTGACTTGGATTGGACTAGTTTTCATATTATAAGTCCTCATCGAACCGGTCAGTTTGAGTATAAGTTTGCTGAAATCGGTGCTCTGGATGACTTTTTATCAAGATTTGAAAGTTTCTTGCTTAAAATATCATCTTGAGATTCGTGTCATACCTCAAGATTCGTGTTGAATGATGAAATTTTGTTGGTGGTGTATCAATTGCCCCCCTATTTTCGGGCGATTATTGTTCAAAAATATTAATATCTAGAGTATTTATGTATAAAAATATGTATATATTATTTAGTTAGTATAACAATAATTTTTATAATTATATAAATAGAAAGCTGAACTTAGCTTAGTTGATTAGTATTTTTTGCTTTATGTGAGAGAAGGGGGTTCGAAGGGGGCTCGAATCCCGCCTAAAACAGAATAAATAATATTTTATAAAAGAAATTTAAAAGGGCAAAAGAGAAGGAATAAAAAGTGAAAAGTTTTTTTATTTTGGAATATGAAAAGTTTTTATTTATTATTATTTATGAGCATTTAATGCTTGCATTTTTTTTTATATTTCTATATTAATGTACATTTATTTGCCAATACTCTTTTTGAGCCTATAGATAGGGGCTTGAAGGAGAGGGTGGAGGTGCGGTGGCGCGACGTGATGACGTAGCGGCGCAGCGGGGCAGCCCGTTGCGGCGGCACAGCGGGGCGTGCAACGCAGCGGCGCGGCAAGGCTGCTCGTTGCGGCGATGCGACGCAGCGGTACGGTGGGGCAGCGTGTTGCAGCGTTACGACTCGGCGGCACGACTTGGCGGCACGATGGGGCAACCCGTTGCGGTGGCGCAGCGGGGACGCGACAACCTGGTGCGACAGCGCGACGCTGCGGCGCGGTGGGTGACACTTTACAACAACGGGTTGCGCCGCAGCGAGGCGTTGCAGCGAAGTGTTGCGATGTGATGACACGGGGCAACATCGTGTTGTACTGTGGCGATGCGTTGTGACGATATGTCGCGGCGTGACGATGTGTTGCAGTAGTGTGTTGCGGCGACATGTGATGCTTGACGACGCATTGCAGCATAGCAACGTGTTGTGGCAGTGTGTTGCAGTGGCGTGCTGGGTGAAGTATCACAGTGGCTTGATGCGTTGGATGTCCAATGTCATATAAGAAGGTTACCGTGGGAATAAATTGTCAGCGATCTTTTACTTGGCTGAGGTTATGCATCACAATATTACTCAGTGACGTTTAACATGTATGGGAGGATCCCACGAAAGTCCACTGATGATTTATTAACCCATCTGAGGTTGTTTGTTGAAGCATTGCTCACTTATGAACTTGTGTGGAAGGGATCATGTGTAGCTCAATAAGGACTGTTAAGCTATCTAAGGTTATTTATCGAAGTAAAAATTCAGTGATGTTAACCCATTTGGAAGAGATTAGATCAAATCCCCCTGGGATCGATCGTGCTCTGACTAAAATACAACCAGAGTTGTGTATTTCTTGGGTCAAGAGCATAAAGTGACTCGTGAATGAGCCATTACTCTTTCTAAAGATTTTTTTTTTAGAATAAAGTAAGTAAATATTATTTAATAAGTCTGAGATACATTAGCATTGTATGTAATATGACATAGATGATATAACTGAAGTATTACTGGTTAGGATTTCCGAAGATTCGCGGCATTCCAGGTCAGGGGCAAGATTTTTCCATCTAAATTTTTGAGCTTGAGGGTTTCAGGCTTGATCATGTCAGCCATGATGTATGGGCCTTCTCAGAGAGGGGATAATTTGTTGCTTTAGGGACTATGACCAGCAGCTTCGATACTACGCTAAACCAAATCACCAATGGAGATAGGTCGAGGCTTTACTCTTCGGTTGAAGTGACGAGCAATTCTTTGGCGGTAGGAAGCAGCTCTGAGGTGGGCCACATCGCGTTGTCGGAGCTTTTCTTCATTGTTATCCGAGTTGAAAGTCTTGACTCGAGGGTTTGGAACTCCGATATCAACAGGGTTGAAAACCTCGGTGCCAAAACACAAGTTATGTAGAGTTTCTCTGGTAGGAATTCGTGCGGTGGTGCGATAGGCCCAGAGGACTATGCAGCTCTTCTACCCATTGCCCCACCAGCCTTCTCAAGATGAGTCTTCAACCTCTTGAGCACCGTTCAATTTGTCACCTCTGTCTGTCCACTCGTTTGGGGATATGTCACAGCAGTGTGCACTAATTGAATGTAAAGATCCTTACAGAATGATGTGAAGACTCTTCCAGTGAATTGAGTCTCATTATCAGTGATAATCTTTGCGGAAAGCCCAAAGCAACAAATTATGTTTTTTTCAGACAAACTGTTTGGCATTGGTCTCAGTGATCTTGGCAAGAGGCTCTGTTTCTACCTATTTGGTGAAGTAGTCGACAGCTAAGATGATGAATTTTCATTGTCCAGTAGCCATCGGAAGAGCCCCCATGATATCTATCCCCTATTGGGTGAAAGACCAAGGACTCAGAAAAGATGTGAATTCCACTGGCGGTGCATGCGTAAGATTAGAGTGTAGTTGGCAATTCTTGCATTTTTGCACAAACTCTAATGCATCTTGTTTAATCTTAGGTCAATAGAAGTCTTGCCTCATTATTTTAAGAGTCAGTGCCCTGCCACCAAAATGCTCCCCACATATTCTGGAATGAAATTACTTGTAGAGCATAATTAGATTCAGATGGAGGAAGACACTTAAGATATGAACCTACGAATGTCTTCTTATACAGTTCATCCCCTATAAGGATGAAGTTGACAATCATGCGTCAGATGCAAATTGATGTAGTACCATCATCTGACAGTGTCCCGTCTTGGAGGAAGAAGATGATGGGATGGATCCATCCAAGATGACTCCCTTACTCCCTTGGATCATCTATAGACAGTATCAATCATGGGTCATGGATGCTAGGAAAATGTATCTCCTCAATATACATTCTTTTATAGAGATCTCCAGTTGTTGAAGTTGCAAGCTTGGAGAGGGCATCGGCTCGGGTGTTATGTTTCCGAAGTATGTGAATGAACTGACATGTTTCAATTTGGGCGAGAAGTGTTTTTACGAGACTGAGATACTGCACCAGTTGTGAGTTATGAGCGTCGTATTCTCCTTCTACTTGGGACGCGATGAGTTGAGAATCAATGTAGATAATTATGTTTTGTACTTCACAATTGATGACAAGCTTTAATCCGGCGACAATCGCTTCATATTCGAGAACATTATTGGTGGCTTGGTATTTCGAACGAAGTTTGTGCTCCAAAATGTCTTTCTTTTGGGAGATGAGTAGTATTCTTGTACCAGCTCCTGAGTTTTTAGATGCTCCATCTACGTATAGTGTCAACTGAGGTGACCATGGAAGAGAAGAGGGTGGTCATCAGAGGTAGGCACTGTACATTCTACCAAAAAGTCGGTCAACACCTGTAATTTAATGTTTGGACGCGGTAAATAACAGATATCAAATTCTCCCTATTTTATTAACCATTTAACTAATCTTCACGTTGCTTCTAGTTTTTGTATGATAGCCTTCAAAGGGAGTTGCGTGTAGACGTCGATAGTGTGAGCCTGGAAGTATGAACGAAGTCTCCTTGCTGAGAATACCAGGGCAAGCGCATTCTTATCTGCCATTGGATAATAAATATATAATATCTCTCCTTAGATGGGCTTTGAGAGGAGGGGAGGTGAAGCCAAATATGCTTTGAATTGTTCGAAAGCAATATGACAATCATCTATCCATTGAAAACCAGAGTTCTGAGCATCTCTGAGTATCATGAAGAACGATAGATATTTATCCCCAGAACGAGCTAAGAAGCAGGATAAAGCTGGTATACGACCATTCAACCGTTGTACCTCTTCGATGTTTTTTGGAGGCATCATGTCCCTCGGCACCTTAATTTTTTCTGGGTTTGCTTCAATTCCACGATGGGTAACCATGAATCCCAAAAACTTCTCTATTGTCACCCCGAAAGCACATTTAGTCAGGTTAAGTCATAAATCATATTGACAAAGGAGTTGGAATCACTCCTTCAGATGAGAAGTGTGTCGGGATGCTTCTTAGCTTTTTACTAACCTGTCATCAACGTAAACCTTCATTGTACGCCCGAGAAGATTTCTGAAGACTTTGTTCATGAGACGTTCATAAGTTGCACTAGTATTTTTTAATCCGAATGAAAAAACCTGATAACAGCATAAACCCTTATCTGTTTGAAAAGAGGTGGCCTCCTCATCTACTAAATTCATCTTTATTTGATTATACCATGAGTATGCATCCATAAAGCTTAGCATATAATATCCGGAAGTTACATCAACAAGTTGATCTATGGGTGGGAGGGGAAAGCTTTCCTTCAGACATGCTTTATTGAGGTTTGTATAGTCGACACACATTCTCCATGAACCACTAGATTTTTTCACCATGACTACATTGGCCAGCCATGCAGGATGGTGTACCTCCCGTATGAACTTTGCCTTGAGAAGCTTGTTGACTTCTTGTTTAATAGCTTGCAAGCGGTCTGAGGCAAAATTGCGCTTCTTCTGAATGACCGGTTTAAATGTTGGATCTATCTTTAAAGATTGCATGATTATTTTATGGTCAACCCCAGGCATGTCGGTCGGAGTCCATGCAAAAATATCATGGTCCTTCGAAGGAGATCTACATATTCTGACATTTCCTCATCGGAGAGTAAGAACCAAGTTGTATTGTTCTCGATGGGTGTTCATTAGAAAGCGAGACATGAACCAAATCTTCTACAGGGGAAGCTTATTGAGATACATCTTCATCTCATAGATCAAAGTTTTCAATGCTAAGTATCACAGATGAGTGTGACTGAGCTTGTCAGATGTAGCATGATTGTGCTATCTGTTGTTCTCCTGGTACGACGCCAATCTCTGCTGGGCTTGGAAATTTGAGCTTCAAGTGTAGTACAGATGTTATGATGCCAAAGATGGATTGCAGAGGTCTCCCGAAGATGGCGTTGTATGCTGATTCTAACTTGACAAAGATGAATTGGACTGAGCGAGTTATCTGTAGAGGAAAATCTCCCATGACAACAAGGAGATTTATTGTTCCCTCGACCCATACTGGTCTATTATCAAAACCATATAATGGCCCAGATGCAGGTTGAAGTCTTTCCCTTGTTAGTCCCAAACTAAGGAAAGTGGAGTAGAACAAAACATCAACAGAGCTCTCATTGTCGATCAGGATTCTTTTTACATTGTAGTAGGGTTCACCAATTCATGCGCTAATGACAAGAGGATCTTGGTGAGGTACTCAAACTCCTTCTAGATCAGAATCATCAAAAGTGATAGGTTCAAGGTGTAATTTCTTATATGCTGGTTCGCCGTGTGCAGTGATAAAAACTTGATCTGTTAACAATGGGCCTTCTGCAATTGTTTGAATTTCGGCCACGACTGGGTGACCCCCATGTTGTTGTCTTTGTGTTTGTTGCCCCCTAGTAGGAGCATTATTAGTACCAGCTAGTTTGTTTTGTATAAATTTTGTGTTTTGTATAAATCGACCAAGATATCCCTGTTGAATCAACCTTTCAATTTCTTCCATAGGGAGATTACATGCCTCAGTGGTGTGGCCACGACTTCAATGAAAATGACAATATTGTTCTTAATTTCCCGAGTTAGGTTTTAGGGGGTGAGGCCACTTAACAGTTTGCTCATCTTTGATGGCCATCAAGATGTTAGCATGTGACATGTTGAGTGCTGTATATTCTTTCTTGGGTCGATATTCAGTTTGTTGGTCCACATGTCAAAGGAGGAGACCACGATTCTTTGGTTATTCAGACTTTCTTCGTTGTGAATATTGATTATTATCTCTAGAGTTACCTTTGTGTTTTTTCCCAAATTTCTCAAATTGTTCTTTATGTGCATTAATGGCCTCATCCACAGTGATTTAGGCCTTCACACGGTGGATAATATTGACATAAGAATGAACTGTCTGCCGCATCAGTGATGAGTAGAAGGGTCCTGGGCGGAGCCTCCCAAGGAAAACCCCCTAAGTAACTCTGGATTTACTCTTGGAATTTGATGGGCTTCAGCAAAAACTTGTGGAAGTAGTCTTTGAGCAACTCTCCTTCACTTTGACGAATTTTTGAGAGATGAGATGAATCTTTGATGATCCGTCAATTTGTTATGAACTGCTCCACAAACAATCTGGCAAGCTCGTTAAAGGTGTTTACAGTGCCCCCCGATATAGAGTAAACCAGGTTCGAGCTTGTCCCTTAAGAGTGGATGAGAATACCTGACATAGAAGCGTGTGAGAGGCATATTAAATGTGCATGATGGTTTGATAATGATCAATATGTTCATATGGGTCAGTAATCTCTTCATATGCGTCAATGTTCGACAACTTGAAGCCTGTTGGAATCGGGTGTTGGAGGACCGTATTTGCTAAAGGAGAGGATTTAAGGATGTTATGGTGAGTATGGAAGCGACCTTTTTCTCTAGAGGGAACTCTTCTCGGACGAGGCAACGTAGTTCGTTACGTATGACATCATCTAGAACGGTAGCAAGACGTGGTGGTGTCATGGGAGCTGCATGAGATTGATGAGTGGAACTTGCGGTATCTAGAAGTTCAACATCATGTCCTGGCAAGGGAATTGTTCCTTCTTGAGCAAGGGGGCCGATATGAGTCCCTCCGGGCGGTATGTTTCATGTTTCTCGTAGGTTGCGGTGTTTCTCGTAGGTTGCGGATTTAATGGTAAACGAGTTTCGGTCATCGGTGTGGACATTGGTTGTTGGATCCCTCGTAGGAATTGTTTGATCTCCTATTGAGACTCCTCCATTCTACGTATTCATTCTTCCATAGAAGGACCCGAAACCTCCTCGTTGGTTGGACAACATCTTTTAGGGCGAGAAGATGAAGAAACATGTCGCTTTTGACTTCGTGACTGTTCCCTGGAAAAATGAGAGTTAGAGCGAGCTACTTCGTTGTCCCGAATATTTTGCCTGGTGGCCATGTAGGAAATTGAGCAAGTACTTCAGTGGTGGGATTGAGAGTTTCCCACATACGATACCAAACTGATGCGTGCTAGAAAATTTGCGGCGGTAGAGTAACAATTTATCATCTTAGCATTGTATGAAAGTTCAACTCACACATAGATGAAATAAAAAAAACGGTGATGACTCCAGAATTTTTTACGTGAAAACCCCGTTAGGGAAAAATCACGGGGTCTAGCCCAGTTACGGAAATTCACTATTGATTGATGGTTACAGAAATCTCTTATCCCACAAACGGGAAAGGGTAACTATATTTTACAGATTACAATGTTGGCTGACAGCGTCCACGTCCAGTTGGTGGTGATTGATGACGGTAGGTGGAGGTTGATGACAGTCGGCGGTGGTCGTCTGAGGTTGGCGGTGGTCGTCGGCGGTCGAAGATGAAGGTCGGTGACAATTGGTGGTGATGCTGAGATGCACCTTCACCTCAAGGCCTCAGGCCCTTTCTAAACTTCCTCTTTTTTTTTCATGAAAGGGATGGAGTTCTATTTATAGTGTTTTGGGTGCAATTAATGCATGAATTTGAACCAATTTGATCGGACGGACCGAAGAGCTTCCCTCGATCATACGACGTTTAATGGACATTTGAGTGCTTAATGATGTCAGAATTTAGTAGTCTTGGGCTCGTTGGATTCATCTTGTCGAGCCGCTCGATTTGAGTATAAACTTCTCATATTTGACAGTCGTTTGACTTTTTAAATGTATTCATAAATCTTCTGACTGTGGTTTAATGACTTTATTTGGGCTTGATTTGACTTAGATTGACTTAATTTTCATATCATTAGGTCTGTCTCATCAAACCAGTCAGTTTGCCTATAAGTTTGTTGAAATCGAAGTTTTGGATGACTTTTTATCAAGATTTGAAAGTTTCTTACTTAAAATATCATCTTGAGATTCATGTCATGTCTCGAGATTCGTGTTGGATGATGAAATTTTGTTGATGGTGTATCATATATATACCACATAATTATTATGTATTTATATATTTAAATCTAAATATTAATATTTAGATTATATACTTTGGTGTCACCAACGTATAGATGAGATTATGTTAACTTACTTATAATAATAGTGAAGAGATCACTTGTGATTTTTTATATGTGCTAGGAGATTCACGATGGTAGAATAATTATTATATATCATCTAAACGTTGCACGGGAAATAAGTATACTCAGATAATATCAATGATGTGCAAAAGCACCATAAGTTTTTTAGGCGAAAAACACAGAAAAGGAAAAAATCACGGTATTTGGCACAATTTAGGAAATCCACTATAAATTGTGAGCATACATGTTCACTCTTCTCCTAAATTAGGGAAGATGAAATTACAAAGTTATGTATAGGTAATCCAGTTGTAGGTTTTGGTGATAACAAACTGCAAGGGTCATAGTCAATTGTCATTGAGGTAATAGCCCATCGCGAGTGTTGTAGACGATGGTTGTAGCGTTAATTTGTCGTAGAAGTTGTAACTGATAACTATGACAATAGTTAGCCAGGTGGGTCATAGAAAGTCGCTTCGAGAAGTGTCAGTCGACCATAGAGGCCATACTAAAGAGTTGTGGAAGCTATGGACCTCGTAGGTCGTATGGGCCATTGTGATGAGTCATAATGGCATACGTGGGCCAAAAGGGTCTTACGTAGGAGTTGTACAAGCTATAGACCGCGTAGGTCGTAGTTTTTCACATATATCTTGGTGATGAATAATAATGACGTTTGTAGGACCGCGATGATTGGAGTCCAAAGTTGCAATCACGTAGGTCGTAGTGGTGACTTATAATGATGTTCGTAGGCCGTAAGGGTTGGAGTCGGGCATTGCAAGAGAGCATGTAATGTACGTCATTGCCCAATCTTTGAGATGCGCTGATGCACCATTTTTTGAGGTGCATTGTTACATCGTCTTTGGGGTTACCCAGGTGTTCAAAATGATGTGTTGCTTTGCAGGTTGCTTCGTGGCTCTGCGAGTTGATTTATATGGCGATTCATCATGAGGAGTGGCGATCGATGGTGATCGACGACAGCTAACGAGTGATGTTATGAGGCAATTTCAGCTCTTTTTCCAAGCTTCATTCATCTTTAGGTCTCTATATATAGAGTTTCCATTGCAATTAATAAAGAAATATAAATCACTCTGCTCAGACGCCCCGAGAGAATCTCTCAACATATGACATTTAATGGTCATTTAAGTGTCGTAATAATGTGGGAATTGAGTGATCTTGAGCTAGCTGAATTCGTCATTTTGAAAGGATCGATCTGACTACGTGATTGCCCTTGTGTACTTCAGCATGAGGATGTCTGAGCCTTTGATGCCAATCAATTTATGGTGTAACTTGAGTATAGAAGGCTTGCTTGAATATTAATCAAATATATGCCTTGCTTGATGCTACCTCTCATAAGCCCCACGTTCGTTTTGAAGTCCTCTATTTGATACCCAGTTGGATCGAATTGAATAAAACAATTGTTGTCCCAGACAAAATTATGTACAAACATCAAGTTATGAGAAATATTAGGAATATGTAAAAGTCTCTTAAGAAGAAACTTATAATCGACGACGGTCGGCGGTGGTCGTCTGAGGTTGACGGTGGTCGTCGGCGGTCGAAGATGAAGGTCAGTGACAATTGGTTGTGATGCTGAGATGCACCTTCACCTCAAGACCTCAGGCTCTTTCTAAACCTCCTCTTTTTTTCATGAGAGGGATGGAGTTCTATTTATAGTGTTCTGGGTGCAATTAATGCATGAATATGAACCAATTTGATCGGACAGGCCGAAGAACTTCCCTTGATCATACGACGTTTAATGGACATTTGAGTGCTTTAGACATTTGAGTGCTTCATACGACGTTTAATGGACATTTGAGTGCTTTAATGATGTCAGAATTGAGTAATCTTGGGCTCGTTGGATTCATCTTTGAGTATAAACTTCTCATATTTTAAACTTCTCATATTTGACAGTCGTTTAACTTTTCAAATGTATTCATAAATCTTCTGACTGTGGTTTAAAGACTTTATATGGGTTTGATTTGACTTAGATTGACCTAATTTTCATATCATTAGGTCTGTCTCATCGAACCAGTCAGTTTGCCTATAAGTTTGCTGAAATCAAAGCTCTGGATGACTTTTTATCAGGATTTGAAAGTTTCTTACTTAAAATATCATCTTGAGATTCATGTCATGTCTCGAGATTCGTGTTGGATGATGAAATTTTGTTGATTGTGTATCATATATATACCACATAATTATTATGTATTTATATATTTAAATCTAAATATTAATATTTAGATTATATACTTTGGTGTCACTAACATATAGATGAGATTATGTTAACTTACTTATAATAATAGTGAAGAGATCACTTGTGATTTTTTATATGTGCTAGGAGATTCACGATGGTAGAATAATTATTATATATCATCTAAACGTTGCACGGGAAATAAGTATACTCAGATAATATCAATGATGTGCAAAAGCACCATAAGTTTTTTAGGCGAAAAACACAGAAAAGGAAAAAATCACGGTATTTGGCACAATTTAGGAAATCCACTATAAATTGTGAGCATACATGTTCACTCTTCTCCTAAATTAGGGAAGATGAAATTACAAAGTTATGTATAGGTAATCCAGTTGTAGGTTTTGGTGATAACAAACTGCAAGGGTCATAGTCAATTGTCATTGAGGTAATAGCCCATCGCGAGTGTTGTAGACGATGGTTGTAGCGTTAATTTGTCGTAGAAGTTGTAACTGATAACTATGACAATAGTTAGCCAGGTGGGTCATAGAAAGTCGCTTCGAGAAGTGTCAGTCGACCATAGAGGCCATACTAAAGAGTTGTGGAAGCTATGGACCTCGTAGGTCGTATGGGCCATTGTGATGAGTCATAATGACATACGTGGGCCAAAAGGGTCTTACGTAGGAGTTGTACAAGCTATAGACCGCGTAGGTCGTAGTTTGTCACATATATCTTGGTGATGAATAATAATGACGTTCGTAGGCCCGCGATGGTTGGAGTCCAAAGTTGCAATCACGTAGGTCGTAGTGGTGACTTATAATGATGTTCGTAGGCCGTAAGAGTGGGAGTCGGGCATTGCAAGAGAGCATGTAATGTACGTCATTGCCCAATCTTTGAGATGCGCTGATGCACCATTTTTTGAGGTGCATTGTTACATCGTCTTTGGGGTTAGCCAGGTGTTCAAAATGATGTGCTGCTTTGCAGGTTGCTTCGTGGCTCTGCGAGTTGATTTATATGGTGATTCATCATGAGGAGTGGGTGGCGATCGATGGTGATCGACGACAACTAACGAGTGATGTTATGAGGCAATTTCAACTCTTTTTCCAAGCTTCATTCATCTTTAGGTCTCTATATATAGAGTTTCCATTGCAATTAATAAAGAAATATAAATCACTCTGCTCAGACGCCCCGAGAGAATCTCTCAACATATGACATTTAATGGTCATTTAAGTGCCGTAATAATGTTGGAATTGAGTGATCTTGGGCTAGCTGAATTCGTCATTTTGAAAGGATCGATCTGACTACGTGATTGCCCGATTCAGAGTTTTTGATCTTCCAACTAAGCCCATAAAGCTTCTCAAAGCAATTTAACACCTTGATCTAAGTTTGATTCAACTTAAATTAAGTCAATCTTGGTATCATTGGGTCTGTCTCGTTGAGCCGGTCAATTTGACTATAAGTTTGTTGAATTGAAGCTCTTGATAAATTGAAGTTTGAACATTTCTTGCTCAAAAAGTTGCATCAAATCTGTGTTGTGCCTCGAGATCCGTTCCGAACGATGAAAATTTGTTGAAGGCATATTGATTTCTATTTCCTTTTTATTATGATTTAAAATAAACATATTTAATATTTTTATTTTTATTTTGTTTTAAAATAAACATATTTAATATAGTTCAAAACGAATTGTGGCGCCCGCTCACTACCACGGTTACATCAGTGTGCGCACTGTAATCCGAGAAATTGTGTAACAATTTTAAGCATGTGGGACAAGGGGTTATGCCTGTAATTTCCAGCTCACAGTGGAGCATTTCAACAGGGCAATGTGCCATGATTTTTTTCTTTTTGTGTTTTCAACGTAGAAACTTCTGATGTCGTCATAGTTTCCTTCCTTCTATCTGAGCGTGTGCTTGATTTCCATACTACACTAAAATAATAATCCTTTACCTTGCGGTTGCGAATCTCCTCACGCTCAACAAACATATTGCACTATAAATAAATCTAATAAATAAAAGGATGAATTATTGTAATATCCTATACTTTTATCGTATTTATTCTCAAGTCCTATCATTTTCAGGTAATATCTGTCTTCTTAAGAAAAAAATTAAAAAATTCTTACTATGTCTTTTTCTAAGTATGATTAATTCTTCAAGAATATGAATAGTATAAATTATATTTGATTATTGCAAAATGTTCCTCTTATTTTTCAATCTGATTATTTTCTAACATCATTAAGTTGTTGAAAAAGAAATTAGGGTATAATCATGTATAAATTAATAAGGTTGTTTACTCCCACACCAGCCAATTCCTATATATTTACATATAGAACACCTAATTTTTAATTTTTTTCATTTATACCACATAAGTATTACACATTGCATTAAAAATTCTACCATTTTAACTGTGGCTGTCAAAACGCCTCGTTGTTCATGAACGGCTCATGTTCGGCTCGTTAAAAACTCTTGTTTGATTTGTTCGCTAAGTTAACGAGTCAAACACGAACAATATTTGTTCATCCGTCTTTGACTCGTTTTTACTCAAAATAATTATATACAATTATATATATATATATATATATATACAAAACTGCCCCCAAGCAAAACTAAACATCTGAACACTATAATTATTTTTTTTTTAATATAATTGGTTATAATCAATTAAATTTATAATTAAAAAAATAAAGTAAAAATATATTAAATTACATTTTAATAATGTTTTAATATAAATAATAAGATTTAAATTTCGCCCCAACCCTAACATTCTGCAGCTGCATCTCTACAACTATTAAAATGAAACTTTGTTTGCAAACAATTTGTGTTCGGCCCGCTAAGCAAAGGAGCCGAACAAGAACATTTTTTTTTTTTTTGTGTTTGAAATATAAACGATCCGAATATGAGCAATTATATTTTTTAACGAGTCGATCAAGAGCTCATTTGCAACCCTAATTCTAACTTTTAATAGATCTTTTAAGATAATGCTAAGATGACTTTTTTGTTAAAAATGGAAGGCGTTGCAATCTCCAATGCAAAATCTCGCTTAATACTCGAAAGAATAGGATTACCATATGCAATATTAAAATGCATGCACGCAAACTTCATTAATTTAGAGCAACTACAATCCCCACCCAAACTTCATTAATTTTTTTCCTAAGTGGCCATCACTTTAGAGCAACTACAAATGCCTTTATGCATATAAATACACACATGCACGCATGCCTGCTCGCGCACGTACGCATAATATATAAGCGTCGTGATGATAAGGTCGCCAGTAATGAATCACATGTTGAGGATGATGAACATATGAATTGCAACACGCGCTAGTGTTTGATGTGGGTTGTTGAGATAGTGGTGTCGGATTTAATGAAATAAAATCATTTACAAAATGTTTGGATTGACATTAGGAATGATCAGTGATGTGAGTCGAAGGTGTTTAACGAGCAAGAAATTTGGGGTTCTCTTGATTTAGACTGAATACTAAATTTCTTAAAATGATCATAAATTTCACACAAAAATTTATCATAATTCATATCAAAGAATATTAAAATTAAAATGCATGCAAATGCAATAATACTTCTAATAGCTTGAACAAATAGCCCACAAGCTATGTGAGAGTATTATTGAATCTAATCCCATTTTAAATAGTTCAATTTATATAGGCATAGAAATAAATTTATTTATAAGGTATTGTGTGTGCATTTTTTTGTTGAAAAATTAAACATTCCCTTAGTGATATATTAAAGGTTGCAATGGTGTTGAGGCACACGTGTGAAACTATTATTTAGCCCATTCGCACGCGTCAAAACAAACAAACAAACAAACAAACAAACAAAATGAAAAACATAAAAGACGATGTTGGCAAGTACCAATGAGTTACGGTAAATAGATAATTTGCGCTATAAGCTCCCTCGTCCCTCACATCACGGAAAGTAATATTACAATAATCACAAAATTAAATTTAAAAATAAAGCTCATCATAATTTTCTCTCTCTGCTTGTATACATTCGAGTTGCCTATATATAATGAAGCGAATATTGCATATAAAATCCACATATACAGATTAATGACACTTGATAGTATTTTGATGACATTGCAATACAGTACTAAGATAACACTATCAAATATCGGGAACAATTCACACTCCCCATTAATCATATGGAATTTTGTTGATCGTTGTGATATCAGATTAAAAGTGATATGTCAACTCTAAGTCTATCCACATTAAGGGTTGATTGAACCACAACAAAATTACTGTATATGTTATTGCATTTATGTTATGATACATTATCTATACATTCAAAAGTTTTAAATATTTATGTTGAGAATATTATAGGACTTATCACATGAAAACAAATTGCTAACTAATATTGAGAGTTGGACAAAGTTCATATATAGAATTAAATTTATAAATGACAAGTCATCAACAAATTTCTATTAATAGACATACAACTCCAGGTGTATAGTGAATCTCAAGACAAATTTTTGAATCATAAACATTCAAACTTCGATTAAAAGTTATCCAGAACTTTAATTTTAGAAAACTTACAGCCAAGCTAATTGGTTCAACGAATTAGACAATGATTAAAAAATTAATCCGTTATGAGTCAATTCAAGCCCATATCAAGCAGTTAAACAATTTTTAAAATCTTTCAGTACATAATTGAAAGGTCAAACGAAATTCAAATCTGACATGCTTATAGTCAAATCGAGTGTCTCAATAAGACAAATCTAACCAGACCAAAATCACTCATCAATGAGGTATTTAAATTTTTTAGAATATTGTCTAATATAGTGAACCTTACCTAGTCATTTGATCAGAGTGGTCTGGATTTCATTCTTATTTATAACTTAGGCTCTATAAATAGAGTCATAACCCCTCCCTTAAAAGGAGACGTAAACCATGAGCCCCAAGTGTACTTTGTTGGCATCATCTCGATGTCCCAATTATCGACGAGCTGTCGCCCGTTTGCAATACGATGATTTTTTCTCTCCTCCTATGGCCGAATGTGCTTTGACGTATTGTGATTCCCCGTCATGATCATTCGATTGTTTCGCAGGAACCATTTACTGATGTGCCTGTTACCCATGTGAGATTGTGAGAGACATACTCTCCACCCCCATGACTTAGCAGGAGCTATAACAGCATCAAAACATTCCCCTGCGAAATCATTATCCCTCGATGGGCATGTGCTAGTTGTTACTAATAATATAAGCAAAACTCTTTTGGATCAATAATATTCTTGAATAACCCCCAAGATTCAATTAACCAAGTGGGATACGTCATCTTGGGAGCACCTTAAACCCTAGAATAGACAAACACACATGAATCTCTGGTTGTTGGTAGCTTTCGTAGGTATTCTTTCATAGTTACTTGACATAAGTCATTTTGGTCCAATCTTCTTCGTACGTATTTGCTTGACCTATCATAGCGAGGTTTGTTGCACGAAAGTTATCTACATTCTTTCTCTTGTTTGTCCGTCTTTGTTTTATGTTTTGTAATTTCGGTTCTTCTCTTCTCATAATCATTCATATGATCTGAAAGAGTGACTTATTCAGAAAATGAAAGTATACAACGATGGACAAACTAATGACTATTAAAAATAAAAAGTGAAATGAGCAAAAAAAACGTGTAATTACCAATTCATAGTGGATTGTTTTGACCGGGCCAAGTCTCGTGATTTTTTCCTTTTCATTATTTTCCATTTAAGAAATTTTAGTGTCTCTATTGGTTGTTTTCTTTTATATGAGTGTGTATTGGATCTCTTACGACGTTAAGATGATAATTCATTACTCCACCACCACCACTTTTCTAGCACACATCAATAAATTTTATAAGAGAAGAGATCCATGTAAAGTTTTTAATTTTGCACTCATGAATACCTTTTCTTCCGACATTATATTAAGATTTTATGTTTATAATTTTATATGATTTTTGTATGAAATTTCATATATAGGATCCATATAGCAGTGTAAGAATGCAATTTTGTTAATAGAGGATGACATTGTAGAGAGTTTCTAGTAAGAACTTTGACCTCACACTATATATCATATGGGGCTTTTAAATTAGCATGTCCTTCCTAAGATGTTTATAAGGAATATTTCACTTTTTTTTTTATGCTCTATCATGGTCCATACCCTAATGGGTTCTCTAGAGATTGTTTGAATGAAGAAGTCGTTGTTGTTGTACCTTTCTGGCGTTCATGAAATGATGAGCACTTTAGTTACCTTTGAATGGAGAAATTTTCATTTATTATTGAGCCCTTGAGAAGCACATATAATGGACCCAACTAGAACTTTTCTTATAGTGGGAATTTTTAATTTACTTCACTTTTCTAGAATCCAT
The DNA here is from genome assembly GCF_001263595.1 of Phalaenopsis equestris. Taxonomy (NCBI): domain Eukaryota; kingdom Viridiplantae; phylum Streptophyta; class Magnoliopsida; order Asparagales; family Orchidaceae; genus Phalaenopsis; species Phalaenopsis equestris. The sequence goes on along the minus strand of NW_018164729.1, from coordinate 985,541 downwards.
GGCAAATCTTAGCCCTATACCAATTCAATTTTAGAAATTTCAAATGTTTTTTTGTCTTCAAATGTATTTCTTGATTTATATGAACCAAAAAAAACAAACAAAAACAAAAGCAAAAACAGGGACAAGAGATAAGTTTAAGCAATGTCATCTTACATGGCTTATCTACTTGGTAGTCATCGTTATTAGTGTTAGATTGTCACAATGAGCGTTAACTTTGGCTTATTTCGACATGATTGACATCAACTGCTGACTTTTGCCTTCTATACGTATTCTTGAAATATTTTCATGTGATCTTATATTTGAGGTTATCTTATTATTTGAACTCATACATAGGCTTTTATGGCTAGACAATTATATTTGCATGTTATATACATCTTGATGTTTAATTTTCCTTTTTTTTTTCTTTCTGTTTTTTAATGACTATTGTAAATTAAAAAATATTTTTGTAAGAAACAATATTTTAAAGCAAAATTTTCCCAATAAAGCTATTAACAATAGAGCTGAACGATTTAGCGTTGAGGTCCGACTTGTGAGTTAAAATTAGGTCTTAGACAACTAATTTGACCAAGATTTTAGGCCGCATCACTTTTAGTAAGTTCTAACTTACAACCGATTCAAATCCACTTTCAATAAGTAATTTATTGACTATTTTTATTATGGATAATAATATTATTAAATGGAATTTGATATGAAATTAAATAGATATAAAGCTCTTCCTATCCACATCAAGATGACCCCACGCACTGCAAAATCAATTGATTTGTTTTAATAATAATAATTATTATTATTTCGAAGGTTATGGATTAAGGTGACACGAGGGCATATTCCTCTCCAAAATTCTTATAAATTTATATATCTTGTATCTAATTTTTCATAATATACATATACATATATACATACATATATACATACATATATATATATACATACATATATACATACATATATATATATACA
>NW_018164729.1:982472-984401 GCF_001263595.1 Phalaenopsis equestris | reverse complement strand
TCAAAATTTATATATACATACATATATACATACATATGTATATATATATATATACATACATATGTATATATATATATATACATACATATGTATATATATATATATACATACATATGTATATATATATATATACATACATATGTATATATATATAGCATGGTACTCAAAATTTTAATAATATATTCTTCATGTATAATTTTATATTTTCAAAAGCTTTTAAATGTAAATATCAAATAAAAATATTTTATATGAATTTCTTCGTGAAAAAATTTTGCTCTGGCTAAACCCTATCCTTTTGCGTCTTTCACGGCTCACCTTAAAATAGTATTTTCAGTTATCCCAACCTTCATTTCAACTCGCCTTCTCCCTCCTCTCCCCAAACTCCGTTGACAGCCATGGCCAGAGCTCGAGCATTCCTCTTCGTCCTCCTCATCTTCTTCTTGCTGAATATTTCTTCATCTTCTGCAACGCGAAGGAAGACTGCCAGAATCTATGAACTCAAGAAAGGGGATTTCTCTATGAAGCTCACCAACTGGGGAGCTACAATACTCTCTGTAAACCTCCCAGATTCCAAAGGTCTGTTTTTTTTTTAATTTTCTCCATGGATTTGCTCTATATAACTGAAAATGTACCCAAGATGTAATTTTTTTTTCTTTTTTTGTGATTGTGATTATATATCTACTTCATTTTTCTTCAGGGAATTTGGCTGATGTTGCTCTTGGATATGAAGGAATCGGTCCATACATTGTAAGCCTTTTGGGATTTTATTGACCGTTTAGGATTTCCTTTTTATTTGATTAGGATGAACTATGCATCATACTGATGAAGAGTTGACGACACCTCACTTGACTTCAGTTTAATTATGGGTTATTTGTATAAATTTGCTATAATTTACGTTTTTTTTATTTGTTTTTAAGCCATAATTATATATATTTTTTATTTTTTAATTATTTTTTAAAGATGATTGGCGGTTTGTTTTTTAAAGATGGTTGATGGGCGGCACTGCCAACCATCTAGTTCTCAACTCGTTGGGTCTGAGTTGGACTTATGCATCTAATCACTTGATTATCACTTTGTCTGAGCAGAATTTGAACCCTAGTCTACCGGCTGAGCTTGGAACTCAACGCTGAAGCCACAAATTATATATGTAAATGTATGTTACATTATGTATATTAAATTTATGGAAAGTATATTTTTATAATTTATGTAAACATTTTAAATAGGCTTCTTGTTCATTAACAGCTCATGTTGGGCTAAATAAATAAAATATTTAGTTCTACACCTCTGGCATGTATATAATATATCCCTAATGATGAGAGAAAATAATTTTCCATGCGACTTGACTGGATTTGCAAGGTCTATAACGACACGAAAACAAAATAAGATAAGATTATAACCTCGAATTTCGAGGATTTTAAATATAGTCACCTGCCATTATTAGATGGTCCTACCTATTTTGTCTTCTCTATCCATGAAGTCAACATGTCGGTTTCTTCAAACCCTTTTATTACTATATGTGTTTACTCCCATAATTATGGCATTAATATTATAGTCCAATAAGATATGCATAATGTCATAATTGATTCTAATAATAACATCAATATTTCAAAAAAGTTTCGCATATATGTTAATTGGTTATGCTTTTGTTTGCAAATATGCAGAATTATTATGATTATGTTGTGATTTTTAAAGCATTTCATGCATTTATTCTATTTTGACTGTTCATCTAACCTGTAGCCTTTGTATCAGAATGGAACCGCTAACTTCGGAGCACTGGTGGGTAGAGTTGCAAACAGAATTTCTGGGGCTCGATTTGTTCTGAATGGAACTGCACATAGATTATATCCCAATGATGGAAAAAATTCACTTCACGGTAAATTTTTTTTTTTCAAAATGTTTACATACATATATATATATCCACATCAAGAT
>NW_018164729.1:969414-982337 GCF_001263595.1 Phalaenopsis equestris | reverse complement strand
ATATATATATATATATATATATAAGAAATTTGCATGATTTTTTGTTTTTCAATGCTGAATTTTTAGGCGGGCATAGAGGATTTAGCCGTGTGTTTTGGAAAGTTAAAGAGAAGGGAGATGGAGAATTCCCTTACATTACATTCTATTACTATAGTTTTGATGGGGAACAAGGTATGGCTTATCTTCTCATATTGCTCAAATTTAATAGTGACAAACAAGTACAAAAACAAAACAAAGTTCCTAGTAAATTTATCCCATGTGATGGAGCAATGATCCAACATGTTTGATCAAATTCCCCAACAGGCTTTCCTGGCGATCTGGACGTTTACGTCACATACAAAATCTCCGGTTCATACAAGCTAAGCGTCATCATGCGAGCCACGCCGAGAACGAAAGCCACGCCAGTAAACCTCGCCCAACATAATTACTGGAACCTCGGCGGGCACAACTCGGGCACCATTCTTTCACACAAAGTTCAGATCTTTGCCTCCCACATCACTCCGGTCGACGACGAACTGATCCCAACTGGATCAATCTCCTCCATCTCCGGCACCCCTTACGACTTCCGCAAGCCGAAGACAGTCGGAAGCCGAATCAACTGGGTTAAAGGAGGGTATGACATGAACTATGTTGTGAATGGGCGTGGAATGAGAAAGGTTGCAGTTGTGAAGGATGAGAAATCAGGGAGGAGATTTAAACTGTGGTCAAACCAGCCTGGAGTTCAGTTTTACAGTGGGAACTTTCTGAATCATGTTGGGGGTAAGGGAGGGGTGATATATGAGAAGCATGATGGACTGTGTTTGGAGACACAAGGATTTCCTGATTCTGTCAATCACCCTCAATTCCCTTCACAGATTGTTAATCCTGGAGAGGTTTACAAGCATGATATGGTGTTCAAGTTTTCTTTTTGATCTTCAAGGGTGAAAAAATAAATAAATAATTGTTTAATTTACTATTGTGGGTGAATGTGGTGGAAGATAAGATTATTTTGGAATAAGATTTGATTTGTTTTTGTTAAAACTTTAATATTTAGTAAATAAAACAAGTTGTCTGTATAAGTCTAATGCTCATCAAAAGTCAATTTTTGACAACATTTTTTTTGTTTTTTTTCAATCACGACATATAAATGTTAACAATTACAAACTTTATGGGATGTAAAAAAAAAAAAAATTAAATTCATTCATACGATTTCGTTTCATTCAGAAGAAATTTAATGAAAAAAGTTTTTTATTTAGCAAACAAAAAATAAAGTTTTTATTTTTTATCATGTATTTAGGTAAATAATATTTGTTTTTTAATCAATCAAAGTTGAGCCAAACAGCAGGCAGAAAATGAAACAAAATGCATTTTTATTCTCTAATTTTAGAAAATATGGCGATTTTTAAATTATAATTTTATGTTTTTTCTCTTTTGTGAAGCTTATCGGGTGCATTCAGAATTGCATGTAACTAAGAAAGTTGAGATGTTAGATACATAAATACATTAGAGTTGTGTACCACTTGTGCAGTATGTTTGTCACCTTCAAACTGTATAAATTATAATATAGGTAATTAGTTTTGAGTTAACAGGTAAGACTTGAAAGTTATCGATTTTGAATATTGATATCAAGTTATAGGTAAGAAGTTCCAATTGTAATGCAATGTAAAATACGTGGACATGTTAAATTCTTAGCCTGTATTTTAATAATGTAAATCTAATTAAAAAAATATACAATTATTGGATTTAAGTAAGATAAGTCCAAACATGACAAACAAATACATTTTAATCTCTTTGGTATTGCACATTATTTTATTGTTTTATATATGTCCGTGGGTGTGTGATAGAGAAATTAACGTTTATAGCACACACTTTTTATGTATTTTGTGTATCTTACACTCCAAAATTCACAAGGTTGTAGTGATATATTAATATTTTAGTATTGTACAAAAATACGACACACACATACAAAAAAAAATTTTTCAGAAAAGACAATAATTTTTTTTACATTGAAAGCCTCTAAAATTAGTTCAATTCAAGTCTGATCAAGCCCAGATCACCTTGTTTAAACATAATTGGAGATTTTGGAATATTAATTGAATGGTAAAATGAACTACAAATGTCACATATTTATAATTAGAGTTTGTTTTGGAGAGAAATTTAGGTGAAATTACAGAGTTTGTTTTGGAGATAAGTCTCAAGAAGTAGCCATTGAGTTCCTTAGCCATCAACTACCAATCTTTATAGTCGTCATCCAGCAAAGAACATTGATCGCCGTCACCACTTGTCATCGCAGACCACCGACTGTAGGTGAGCACTAATTACAACTATTGCAACTAAAACCCCATTCTCCTCATCGGGACTCTTGCAAGAATGACATATCTACGAGCTAGCAAACATATAATGAATTATTTTGATTAGGTTAGGCCTTATGGTTTGTTTTAGTTTTAGGGGTTTTCCACATAAAATTTTGGTATATTCTCCGGCTACAATTTCAGTTAACCATGTGTATGTTGGACATTAGTATAGTGCTAAGTTATCACTCCTGACACTCCCCAATACCTTTAATGTAAGGTGTGTGTCTGCGTGTATACATATGTGTGTGTGTGTGTGTGTGTATACATAGGTGAAACTTACATGGCAATTAACGAATTTTCATCATCCAGAATGGATATCAAGGAACAACATGAATCTTGAGATAATTTTTGTAGCAATAATCATTCATACTTTGATTAATAGACATCAAGAATATCGATTTCAGTAAACTTACAGTCAAACTGCCTCACCCAAATAGACGAACATAATGATACCAAAGTTTGTTTGATTCAAGTCAAATCAAGTCTAGATCAAGATATTTAATCATTTTTAGAAGCTTTTCGGGCATAATTAGAAGGTTAAACGAATTACGAGTCTAGCAAAATTATTGTCAAATCAAGTGTCTCGACAATACGTATTTAACGAGTCCATGATCATTGAATTCCGACATCATTAAGATAACTAAATGCCCTTAGAATGCCATCAAATCAAAAAAATTTTCCTAAACCATCTGATTAGAGTTGTATGGACTCATTCCTTATTTGTAATCTAGACTATATAAATGTGTCCTACACCTCTCTTGAGCATGGGACTATACCTTAAGCCAAATGAAGACTAGAGCCCGGAGAAGAGGGACTTCAAGTTCGGTATTCTACACTGACAATCGAGCTAACACTTTTAGCTTCTGCAATCGCCGATGGCCATCGACCAACATTGGTCGCCGCTCGTTCCTTTATGCTAAACAATTTACGAAGCAACAACCAACACCACAATATCATGTAGCAACCTACAAAGTATTGCATCATCTTAAACGTTGGGTTGACCCTGAAGACAGAGTACTGGAGCTATAATAATTGTCTTTTACACTGAGGCAACGAGTTTTTCCGCACACGAATGTTGTAACACGAGAAACTATATAACCCTTTCCCGCTTGTGTGACAAGGGGCTACACTACTATCAACTCGTTGTATAACATTTCAACTGGGCAAGACCCCGTGATATTTTTTATTTACATGTTTTTCATGTAAAAATTTCTGGTCTCTGCTATTTACATATTTTTATCTTAGTGTATATTGGATTCTCGCACGATGCTAAAACAATAATTTATTACTTTACTGTCGTGAATCTTTTTGCACACATCATATACATATCACTGCGGTGTATTAAACTTATACATGAAAACTTATATTTCACTTTTCGAAAGTTATAGAAGTGTTATTGTATATGTAATATTAAAGATTTTAGAGCTATGTGTATAAATATGACAATTTAGGAGTGAGATAAATAAATACGTGAAAATTATGTGCTCGATCTGTATGTAAACGCCCCTATTAAAAATAACCCGAGCACGTTACCATAAAATAATTTTAAAATATATTTTGACATTCTGTGAATCATATATATTATGAAACAGAAAGATTTACATATATACCACTCAATTTCTATGTTATTGCACAAGGAACGCCTAAACTTCAAATTTTAACTACATCCCACCTTACCAATGCCCAAAAACGTGTGCTTTACCTTTTAAATTTTAAAATAATGATATTTTTTATAGGATATATTTTTTATAGGATATAAAAATTTTTAGTGATATAAATATAGAATAAAATTTAGGTTATAGATATTGTAAATAAATAAAAATTGGGTGATATGTATGCAAATTCCCATTTTAACTATTAAGGGTCTGTTTGTAGCTTATTAGATAATCTGCTGATAAGCTGATTAAAAATGATCTACTGATAAGCTAGGGGCGGTTGCTATTACAAATTTTTATTATTTTTGAAAAAGTCATACAATTGCCAGAAAGTTGCCGCTGTGAAAATGTTGTTTTCAGCGTTTTTAAATTTTATAAGCTGTCAAAATACAGTTTACTCAAACAGATCAACTGTATTTTTAGAACGCCGCCACATCAATTAAGATTACTTTCTCAGTAAATAAACTTTCCGAATGACGAAAATGTGCCAAAATACTTTACAGAATTATTCCACGCAAATATATTTAAAATTATAAAGAAATTAGGCAGACATACCCATATGGAATTCGCCTTCAATCAAGGCATGAACGGTACAATGTTCCGACAAACCAACCCCCTTTTGGTTAGCCTACTTTTATTTATTAATTCAGAGAGGTGATTTCTTATTGAAAGAATAGTGTAGCTTAAGTCTAGCATTACACATTGTATACATCTAAATATAAATTAAGTTAAATGTTATGTTCACACTCTTAAATAAAATAAATTGTAATACATTTATTATTTTCACTTGATTTTTATCTACTCATTTTATTTTAGTCAAAATATTGCAACCATTTTTTTATATAGAAAGAAAAGTGGAATTTTATATGGAGACTTATTTTGATTGGGTTGGTCCCTTAATTTATTCCCTTTCTGGTTTTCTAATTTTTAAAGACAAAATAAGTTAAGGACAATAAGAAAAAATTTACATGCATAACATATAATTCTGTTGAATCTTAACTCGTCCTTTGTTTAAACACACTGAGAGAGTTAGGCCTGAGGACAAGAGAGAGTAAAAATAATTGAGAAAGTCCCCATAGAGAAATGAGAAGAGTTCATTTAATTCATATAAGTGTTTTGTAAAATTACAGAAAAAATGAAACAATTATTGAAATCATTTTTAATATAATTTAATCTTGATGATTTATTATCCAATTTATATTATTACAATTTGAATTCAAATGTGGCAGTAACTAGTTAGTCAACGCAATTGAGTTCAGTCGACCAAGGCGACTGGCTGAGCGCCCTTATAAAGAGTTTAGACAGTTCGAGACTATAGACTTGGTCCATGAATTGAATCACTCGTCATGATTTGTAGGATGACTCTGACTGAGTTGTCGTTCGTTATATGATCAACTTTGATCACTGTCTTGTAACATGATGCGTCATCCCTAGCCGCTCGATTGCTTTGAGCTTCGCGTCGATGATTTAGTTGCATACAAATTCTTATATATTTATATGGAGTTTAATATTTATATTTTTAGCACTTTGTTATCAAAATAAATGCATTAAAATATGTAATTTATTTTCAAAAGGTTAGAACTATTATAATAATAGTATTTCTGACGTATGCTAAATATTTGAGTACAAAACTTCGAGCATTAGATATGTAAATATATAATAATTGTGTGGTCCCTTAATATATGCTCAAAAAATTAAATGAAATTTAAAATTCCAAGTAAAATGTATAAAAAAAAATGGCTCAATTATTATGATTAAATTTTAACTAAGAATAATATTTTGTTTTTTAAATTACTTTAAAATAAGATAAAATCTAATTTTAATTATATCTTAAGTATTATAATTATCTCAAAGCTAAATCAATAGTTTGAAATTTATTTCTTATATCCCTCTTTCATTTTGTGGGCAATTTAAATACATACGACCAAATTCTTATGTATCTACCCATCTAATGCCTAAACTTTATTTTTTGCATTTATATCACCCTCCCTTTTCGCATGTCATAAAATATAGCACCGTTTTAAGTCAAGAAAATGAGCATAAGCCAGGGGTTATGTGAATAAAAATTAAAGTTTAGGTGTTGGATATGTAAATAGATAAAAATGGAGTGTTATGCATGTAAATCTTCCAAATTTTTTTAAACGGAAAATTTTCTTAAACAACCCGCGTGTGACGGTACTTAAACTGGATCCCCTGAATATTTTAAACAGGAAACAATTTAAAATCATGTTCAAATCTCCACACGTGGCGCGCATTTCACTTGCCGGCGATATGTAGGCTTGCTATTTTGACCGACTCTCGAATTTCAGTTCGGAAAAAAAAATAAATAAATAAACTCTCTTACGTGTCAGCTTGACTTTTTTCAATAAGTGCTCGAATGGAATTTTCATTTTTATTTTCAACTAATGTGAGCTTGACAGCCTTGACTACACTTGCAAAGAATATATTTTTTAAATGCCCATTTATACCGTCTAATTCTTATTTTTTTACATTTTTACCAATAAATTTTTCATATCATATAATAAATACCACAATTTTGACCTTGGGTATTTACATCCATAAACACACATGATTTTCAAATATTTAATAACTATAATAATATTACTATCATGATTTTTTAAAAGTGAAATACATAATTTCATACACATGTTTATAACATAAAGGTCCTCTAAATGTAAATATATAAGTTTTAATTATTAGACGTGCAAATACATAAGAGTTGTCTTTAGTATGTAAATCTCTTTTTTTAACTTTTAACAAACTTTTAATGCATGGCATATATAAGATGATGGCATGTATATAAAATTGAAGTTTAGATGTTAGATAGGTAGACATAAGAATTTCGACTTATGTAAATTTTCTCTTGAAAATTAGACTAATGGGTCATAAATGCAAAAATAATGATTTAAGAATATTATTGTTTTTTTTAAATTAAATTTACATTAATATCTATTAATTACGTATCTGAAATATTTATGAAGTTAAGGAGGGTGTAAAACATGAATTTGAAACAGAGATGTCTGAATTAAAATCACACGTTTCTTTCGCAAAATGCTAAACATTCTAAAATATTATTGTCGTCAATAAATATTGTATAAATAAAATATTTGTACGTAGGTCCACACAATCTGGCTCGCAGTCTCTTTCTCCAGGAAGCCTACGAATATCTTCATCGCGTTCGCCATTCGTTCATCTTCCTTCTCTGTCTCTCTCACGAAAGTTCTTCTTGGTTTCTTCGACGCAGGTTTCATTTTTTTTTTTAATTAATGGCGCGTACCCTTGCAATTGTTATATATATATATTCTCCTCCTTCGTCGTTTCCAACTCACTCAAAAAATTTTCTTTTTAATGCGTTCCAGTTCATTCTTCATGGCCGGCAACTACTCTTGTTTTCTCAGATGGTCTAATTTTTTAATTCATTCCGCTTAGATCCCAAACCTTTCTCATAATCCCCTTTCATTTACTCAAAAAATATCTGATTTTGCTTCTGATTAGTACTAAAAAATCTCGCCTTTCTCTGCTTTCCACCGTTTTTCTCCGATGGGCTGCGTGGGCTCCAGAGAGGCGCACTTAGATCGCCGGCGAAGTCCGCCGTCGTATTGCCGGAGCCTTTCCATGCCGGTCGTCCATGGCTCCCAACGCAAAGGCGACAGTCTCCACGTCGTCTCCCTCACGTTCTCCACTCTCGGCTCCCTCAGACTCGATCAAAATCAAGATTCATTCGATCCGGAAATCATGAACACAAATGATCGCGATCAGAAAGCCCCCAAATCCATCGCCGCCGCTGGTGATGTTGAACAACCGGAGCCAGAATCGGAGATGATCAACACCTGGGAGCTCATGGAAGGTCTCGATGAGTGCGAAAGTCCTCTGCCTCTCCAGCTATCACAAGCCAACAGATCCTTCTCCTTCGAAACAATCCGAGCTTCGCCGGAACCACCTCCGGCGATCTCCAAATCATTAGTAACCTCCGCAGCTGGCTCCCCAAAACCATTATGGATAAAAACAGATCAACTCGATCCTGAAGTAATCACCATTTTCCAAAAAGCCATGACAGAGCTATCTCCACAACACCCCACCCTTCGCCATCGCCTCTCTCCGGCGAAGTACAGGCCGGAAGAAATCCCAAAATTCCCCGGAATCGTAAAAGCAAGAGTCGCCGATTTCCAGCAGAAAATTGACGCAAGAAGACGAAGTTTTAAGTCGAACACCAGCATAAAAATATCACCTTTGAAAAAACCGCCGTCCGCCGGAAAGGGGAAAGTGGTTCTCTACTCCACCAGCCTCAGGGGAGTGAGGAAGACATACGAAGATTGTCTGAACGCTAAAGCTATTCTTCAGAGCTATGGAGTCCGAATCGACGAAAGAGATGTTTCAATGCATGGAGGTTTCAGGGATGAATTGAGTGAAATTCTGGGCGCTGGAACTAAGCTCCCGAAGATTTTTGCTGATGGAAGATATCTGGGAGAAGCAGAGGAGGTGGAGAAGATGCACGAGAGTGGAGAATTGGGGGAAGCGTTGAAGGGTTGTGAGATGGCGAATGGTTTGAAGGGGAGCAATGGAGTGGATTGTGAGGGCTGTGGTGATTACAGGTTTCGGCCATGTGAGGTCTGTTGGGGGAGCTGTAAGGTGTTTGTGGAGGGGGAAGAAGATGAAATTGGTGGTGGGTTTAGGAGATGCATGAATTGTAATGAGAATGGGCTGGTTCGATGCCCTCATTGTTCTTGAGCATCGATTGTTGCTGATTGTACAGTGAGGGTTTTCATGAATTCCAGGAAAATACGAGGTTTCTTTTTCACATAAATATATATATTAAAATTTTCACATTTAATTTTTCTATTTTCTTTTTTTTTTTTACAGTAAGTTCAGATTGATTTTTATATTAATTTTTTAAAATGTAAAAAGTGTTTTATTATGGAGCAGCACTAAGCTATCTTTTCTAGTGCGGTAGACTGTATGTCCGGTTGTGGGCTCTAATGTTGCCATGCTACCGTGTATCGCATGATTACAACATTTTTTGGTATATATATGATAGAACGATATATGACGAAGTGAAAAAATAGAACGAGAAAATTCGCAAACCCAAAAAACAGAGAACACACAAACAAGTTTATGAAGAGTCTCTTATATTCCTTAAGATTCACTTCACTGCTTTTAAATGTTTCTTTCAAGGATTACTCATGTATCAGCTAACAACTCTAACTACATGGGTAATATCTGGTCTGGTATAAACCACAACATACATAAGTGAATCAATAGCTGAAGCATAAGAAACCTTACTCATGTGGTCACGTTCTTCCTCTAACTTGGGTGACTTATTCTTGTTGAGTCGGAAGTGACTGCCCAAGGGTGTGCCAACTAGCTTGACCTCATTCATATTGAATATGCTAAGTATCTTTTTCACATACTCTGTCTGAAAGAGTCTTAACATGCCTCTGATTTTATCTCTGACAATTCTCATACCAAAGATTTCTTCTGCAACTCACAAATCATTCATTGCAAAGTGCTCTGACATCTGCTCCTTCAAATTATTGATATCATCAATACTAGCCCCTGCAGTTAGCATGTCATCGACATATAACAGTAGAATAATATAAAAATTGTTAAAATGTCTGACATAGCAGTAATGATCTATTTGACATCTGTTGTACATGTATTGTGCATGAAATTATCAAATTTCTTGTACCACTGTCTAGGAGCTTGCTTCAAGCCATACAAACTCTTCTTCAATCTTCAAACCGAGTCTTCCTTTCCATGTACCACAAGCCCTTCAGGTTGGGGCATGTAGATATCTTCTTCAAGGTCTCCATGAAGAAAAGTTGACTTCACATCTAACAACTCAAGGAAGAGATCTTCAGTAGTCATCATAGACAGTAGCATTCTGATGGTTGTAAGCTTCACCACAGGAAAGAAAATATCGGAATAATCAATGTCATGCTTCTGTTGAAATCCTTTTAAAACAAGTCTAGCTTTGCACCTCTTATTGTCATCATGCTCAGTCTTCACCCGATACACTCACTTGTTGTGTAATGCCTTACTCCCTGGTAGAAGTTCTGCCAACTCCCAAGTTTTATTTTCTAACATAGAATTCTTCTCCTCCTGGATGGCATGCTCCCAATTGCTCAAATTTTCATTATGCAAGGTTTTTTCATAACCTGAGGTTCTCCATCATCTGTCAGCAAAATGTAGTTAAAGTTGAAGAATAATGTTGTGGATAGCGCCTAGTCATTTCTGACCTGCGAACTGTAGCTGTAGGGGTTGATTGCTCTGAAACTGATTGTAGAACAATATGAGTGGATGTCCCAGACCCACTCTCCTCGTCACTTGTACCTTTGCCCTGCACTGTGACCTCTAGTAAATCATCAAACCTTACCAACTCATATTCTTGCAGTGTTGTTTCAGAAACTGTACTGGACTTGTCATTGTACATAACCTACTCATTGAAAATCATGTTTCTGCTCCTTATTGTCTTTCGATCCCGATCATCCCAAAAATAATACCCAAATGTGTCGTCTCCATAGCCAATGAAATAACACTTCTTTGACTTAGCCTCAAGTTTACTTCGAGCATCAGGATTAATTAGAACAAAAGAAAGACATTCAAAGATTTTAAGGTGAGAAAATTTGACCTCTTTCCCACTCCACACTTCCTTAGACAAATCATAATTTAATGGAACAGATGACCCCTTGTTGGTCAAATAAATTACAGTGCTAACTGTTTCTGCCCATAAAGTAGGTGGTAGTCTGACGTGCAATCTCATGCTTCTAACATGCTCATTAATGGTCCTGTTCATGCGCTCTGCAACACGATGTTGTAGTGTCTCTGGAATGGTCTTCTCCATTATGATGCTCTGAGCTGCACAATATTCCTTCTCAGATATTTTAGCTTTAGCTTGTCTTTAGCTCAACCATGACCTTCCAAGTCTTGAACACACTGAATACATCATATTTATGCTTCAAGAAATAGACTCATATTTTTCTGCTATGATCATCAATGAATGTGTAGTAACGAGAGCCTCTAATAGATGCCACTGAGGAAGGTCCCCACACATCTGTGTGCACAAGATCCTGCTTTCCTACTTTTGGCGTCCTGTCATTTTTCAAAAACTAACATTCCTTTGCTTCCCCATAATGCAACTCTCATACACGCTGAGATCAATTTAATCCAGTTCTAGTTGTTTACCTCTGGACTAAAGTTCTTTCTTACCCCTCCGACTTATGTGGCCAATTCTGCTATGTCACAACTCTGTTGTGCTCTCTGTAACAGTAGTATCAACACTGTTAATTAAACAAGTAGTAATATACAATGTACTTATTTTCTTGCCCCGAGCTAGTACCAGTGCTCCTTTAGTAACATTCCAGGTGTTATATGAGAACACTACTGAATAAACACCCTCATCGAGCTGTCAAACTGAAATGAAGTTCTTCTTCAGTTCAGGAATGTGTCTAACCTTTTTCAGAGTCAACTTGTTTTTATTTAGAAGTGCAATGTCAATGTCTCGAATTCCTACCACATTCAAAACTTCTCCATCTGCAAAATACACTTTCTCAAAGTCAACTGCAACATAATTTTACATCAATTATTGATGGAAAGTTGTATGAAAAGAAGCCCAAGAATCCAGTATTTAATAATCAACACAGCTATGAACTATCAACAGCAGTGCATAATAATCTTCTTCAGTTACCACATTTGCGCTGTCATTCTCAGTCTTCTTCGAATTTTTGCAGTTCCTCTTTATGTGGCTAGCTTCGCCACAGTTCCAGCAAGTTGCTTTCTGACTGGGCCTTGACTTGATCTTGCCTTTGTGCTTTAATATTGATCTTCTCCTGTTTGAGTTCCTGTTATGTGATCTTCCTATGAAATCAACATTTAATGTCGAACTCGAATCTGAGATCTCGACAGAATCTTTAATGCGCACCTCTTCATCCAAAATCAAATCACGAATATCATCATAGTTTAGTTTAAATTTACCTGTGGAATTACTGACAACCATCTTCATAGCTTCTCCGTTATTTGACAATGAAGCCAACAAAATCAATGCACGTATCTCATCATCAAATTCAATTTCCACATATGATATATGATTTGTGATAGTACTGAAATAATTCAAATGTTGTACAAAAGACGTACCTTCTGTCATCTTCAAATTGAATAACTTTTTCATCAGATATACCTTGTTATTCACTGGTGACTTTTCATACATACCTGACAGGACTGTCATGAGATATGTAGTCATTCTTTCTTTGACGACATTGTGTGTAACGAACTTCGATAGAGTCAATTGAATAACCCCCATAACTTGTCAATCCAACAAATTCCATTCAACTTCATTCATCATTTCACGTTTTTTTCTCAATAACGGAAGATGAAGTTTCTTTCCATAAATGTAATACTCTATTTGCATTATCTAGTAACCAAAATCTGTGCCATCAAATTTCTCAATCTCTGAAACCTTCACTTCATCTACAACCATCATTCTCCCTCATATCTGAAAACCACGGCTCTAATACCAATTGTTGTGGTATATATATATGAAATAGAACGATCGACGAAGAAGCAAAAAAATGAACAGAAGCAAAACCCGACTTCTTTATTTTCGCGACACAGCAAGGTCCTGTTGTCTTCGGTGATCGGGCTGAAAAGGAAGAAGGAATCACAAAACCTAGCTCATGCAAATCTCCTTCTTTGACATGGCTGCTCTCGAGTAGTGAGAGAGAGAAGGAGAAGGAGAGAGGATGAGAGAGAGAGAGAGAGAAAGTGAAAAGTTCTTCTTGTAATCGCCGAGGCGATCGACGATGGTGTAAGATCCCCGGGTAATAAAATTCTCGACACTTCTGTGGACGTAGGCAATTTGCCGAACCACATAAATCTATGTGTCGCTCTGTGTGTTGTTTTCTGTGTGAATTTCCTCATTACATATATATATATATATATA